>NC_086446.1:226666351-226778851 GCF_028390025.1 Pseudophryne corroboree
GATTTCAATAAAATAACATGGAATTTATTAATTAGCTAAACATCACATACTAAAAACAAGAATGAATTCCAATGTAAACATATAGTTTAGGGCATTGATGGAGCTTGTAAATAATTAGTAATGGCTGCTAATAAGTGTCCACAAAGGATCCCAGACTGAGAGAATATGCAGAGTTCCCTGGGGAGAAGGAATACAAACATCTGGTGTAACCCGTGACGATGGAGACTTCCAGAGGTTTGGAATTGCCAGCAAGCAGGCTGTGCTGTTTATAGAACACTGGGTCTCTCCAATCGGTGCTGTACAGGTGAAGTCCCACAGAGAAAATTCCAAGGTAGCTTTTTAAAAGTCCATATCTGGATCCGTTTGAAGAACAGGACACTGGTGAGGTAGCAGCATCAACACTTAACGCGTTTCCCTAGGCTCGGTCACCTAGCTTCATCAGAAGTCATACAATGGGGGCATATTGGACCCCATCGCACACCCAGATACCTGGAGGTAAAACCCTCTCGTTACAAATGAAAAAAATCCTAGGTAACAGTAGCTCCAAAAATTCAATAATTAGATCCACCTTTGGTCCTGAATTATAGAGGATTATCTGTGATCAAGTTTCTTATGGCTAAAAGACCATCACCATTTGGAATAACTGTGTATAGGTTTGATACATCAATACTGCATAGTAAGCTATTATTCGCGATTTCACCAATGGGCCACAGTTTATTAAGGAATGATGTTGTGTCCAATATATATATATTTTGGATGCCCCACAACGCAGGGTTGTAGCAGTGAATCCAACTATACCAAAGTAAGTTGAAAAAGAGATCCCTGTGCCTAAATTATTGCCAATCCCGGGGGGAAGGGGGGTGTTCTAAACATTTGTGGATTTTAGGTAATGAGTAGAGCAGTGGCGTAACTGGACATTTTGGAATAAGTGAATCTCTAAGATTAGAGGAAATTAGTCCATCCACCACTGCCTTTTCCAAACACTCACTCAAATCCTTGCAGAACTGCTTAGTAGGATCATCAGGTCGTAATTTTTACACACAAACATAAATCAATAGCCTGGCAATTTCACTTTTGTATTAAGCCAGATCCTGAATTACTATTGCCCCACCCTTATTGGCAGGGTGAATAGTAATATTCGTATAAGATGCTAATTGTTTTAAAGCCTCAAATTCCCCTCTAGACATATTACCATGGTTAAACTGTGATTGTGAGGAGATTTTATTAACATCTTGACTTAACATCGGTTATAACGTTTTGATCCCTATGTTGTTTGATACTGGATCAAAAGTTTTCTTCTGTAACTGTTTCAACTGTATAGGTACATCCTTAACCTCAGTCCGAGTGTTCACTACAGCATGTGGTTTGTGAAAATGTTCATGCAGGTGTAATTGTGTATTGAACCGGTATTATTCAATTTCCCAGTTAAAAGCATCAAAATGTATTGTTGGAACATAAGACAATCCATGCTCTAGACCCTGGTCTCCAAAGTTATTTCTGATTATGAACAAAACAAAGTGTATCAATGGATAGGAGATAATCAGAATGGTAATATGTCTAGAGGGGAATTTGATGCTTTAAAACAATCAGCATCTTTTACTGATATCACTATTCTCCCTGCCGATAAGGGTGGGTCATGATCTGGCTAAACACAAAAGTGAAATTGCCAGGCAATTGTCTTATGTTTGTGTGTATAAATTACAAACTGGTGATCCTACTAAGCAGTTCTGCAAGGATTTGTGTGAGTGTTTGGATAGAGCAGTGGCGGATGGACTAATTTCCTCTAATCTCAGAGATTCCCTTATTCCAAAATGTCCAGTTACGCCACTGCTCTACTCATTACCTAAAATCCACAAATGTATAGAATCCCCCCCCCCCTTCCCCCAGGATAACCGATAATTTTGGCATTGGTTCACTTTTTGAACTGACTTCAGTTTATTTGTATTCCCCGCTACAACCCTTAATACAACTTTTCTAAATAAACTGTAGACCATTGGTGAAATCCCTGATAATAGCTTATTATGCAGTATTGCTGTATCGAACCTTTACACCTTTATTCCAAATAGTGATGGTGTGTATAAATTACAAACTGGTGATCCTAGTAAGCAGTTCTGCAAGGATTTGTGTGAGTGTTTGGATAGAGCAGTGGCAGATGGACTAATTTCCTCTAATCTCAGAGATTCACTTATTCCAAAATGTTCAGTTACGCCACTACTCTACACACTACCTAAAATCCACAAATGTATAGAATCCCCACCCTTCCCCCAGGATAACCGATAATTTTGGCATTGGTTCACTTTTTGAACTGACTTCAGTTTATTTGTATTCCCCGCTACAACCCTGAATACAACTTTTCTAAATAAACTGTAGACCATTGGTGAAATTCCCAATAATAGCTTATTATGCAGTATTGCTGTATCGAACCTTTACACCTTTATTCCAAATAGTGTTGGTCTGTTAGCCATATGAAAGATGATCACAGATCCCCAGTTGGATCTAATTTTTGACTTATTGGAGCTACTGTTAACTAGGAATTGTTTTCCTTTATGATGGGAGGTTTTACCTCCAGGTATCTGGGTGTGCGATGGGGTACAACATCGTATGCCAAAGCATTCATATTCTGTGTAGAGGATGACATTTTTTTTAGTAGACCTGAAATTGCTGGGAATATAAGGTTTTATGTACGGTACATAGTTTATCTGTTTTTGCTATGGACAGGGACAGAACAACAATTTTAGATAATTTATGGATGAGCACAGTGGCTCTGGGAGCCCAGTTAAATTTACCTTTACTGTAGACTCGGAGATGGTTAATTTCCAGGATGTGCAGGTATGTGTGCAAAATGGCTTTATCACTATGAATCTTTACAATAAACCTACCGATCGCAACACAATCCTGCACGCAGGAAGTGGCCACCTGAAACCCATAAAATATGGTCTACTGTACTCACAGTTCATTCAATGTGTGTATGCAGTGAGAAAAAAAATCTGCCAATGACAATATATAGATCAGATGATCTCCAAATTTGTATGTTGTGGATATGAGTATGATTTATTGATTAAGGACAAAAATAATGCAATGAAAAATTCACGGGAAACAGCTACTTCGATCCAGAGTGAAAGCAGTAAAACAGCAGCGCAAGCCATTATAACACTGCTGCTGATGGTATCAGACATGTTACAAAAAAAATCTGTGGCCCATTGTAAAGTCTGAAAGGGACCTGGGTCTAGGAGATACCAATATTATGCTGTGCTATACCCGCAGCAAGAATAGACGTGACTGGGTTGTTAAAACAGACATCACTGGTCTAGGGAATAAACCATTTGACCATTTCCTCTCCCTCTTGTACTACCAAGTATATAAAATATATGATCACATGCCCATGTGGCATAAGCTATATGAAGGGAGAGAATGGCGGTGCATCGACATGCAATTAGGTCTGCACTGGAAACGGGCCAGTGTGACCAGCCTGTGGCTAAACATTTTGCCAAGGCTGGCCATAATCAGGCAACCCTAAGGTATAGAATTGTAGATCACAAACCCATGAACCGAAGAATGGGAGATTGTTCTCTCAAATTATTAATAGCAGAATCTAGATGGATTTGTAGACTAAGAACAAGGTCTTAATGAATATGTAGGCCTCCATTGTTTTTCTTTGAGTGTTTCTCTAAGTGGGTGTTTTAAATAAGTAATATATATGTGGAGTTTTATGTAGCAGTGTGACAATGCAAATTGCTGATTGAGAATTTGTATATGGTAACATTGTGTACTATACATTGTATCTATGTTGTTTACGTAATATGCCAGTAGTTTTCTTATCCTTGCTACTGCTTTGTGAATATTGTTCTGATGCCAATTTTTTCACTTATGTTATTGTTATAGCCGGTTGCTGTGCAAACGGGCAGTGCGGCATGATGTCATCTGTAGGCGCTGTGCTCCAACTTCAGGATCCAGCCGATACACGTGGGGCAGTAATGGGCTTTATATGGTGAGTGTTTTGTAACATTTTTTATCCTGATGATGATGGATTAAATACCATCGAAAAGTTGAAACATTCCTGCATATGATGGCCTTTATTACTGCTGCTGCATTTGAAGTAGGGTTAATGTAGCAGAACAGTTGGGGTAATTCGGAATTGATCACAGCAGCAAATTTGTTAGCAGTTGGGCAAAACCATGGAGGTCATTCCGAGTTGTTCGCTCGCAAGCGGATTTTAGCAGATTTGCTCATGCTAAGCCGCCGCCTACTGGGAGTGAATCTTAGCATCTTAAAATTGCGAACGATGTATTCGCAATATTGCGATTACACACCTCGTAGCAGTTTCTGAGTAGCTCCAGACTTACTCGGCATCTGCGATCATTTCACTGCTTGTCGTTCCTGGTTTGACGTCACAAACACACCCAGCGTTCGCCCAGACACTCCTCCGTTTCTCCGGCCACTCCTGCGTTTTTTCCGGAAACGGTAGCGTTTTTTCCCACACGCCCATAAAACGGCCTGTTTCCGCCCAGTAACACCCATTTCCTGTCAATCGCATTACGATCGTCAGAACGATGAAAAAGCCGTGAGTAAAATTCCTAACTGCATAGCAAATTTACTTGGCGCAGTCGCAGTGCGAACATTGCGCATGCGCATTAAGCGTAAAATCGCTGCGATGCGAAGATTTTTACCGAGCGAACAACTCGGAATGAGGGCCCATGTGCACTGCAGGGGCTGGGGGTAGGGGGCAGATATAACATGTGCAGAGAGAGTTACATTTGGATGGGGTGTGTTCAAACTGAAATCCAAATTGCAGTGTAAAAATAAAGCAGCCAGTATTTACCCTGCACAGAAACAAAATAACCCACCCAAATCTAACTCTCTCTACAAATGTTATATCTGCCTCACCTGCAGGGAATTAGCTTACCTCTGCACCATTTTTCTGTGTAACCATGTTCTTTTCTAAATACCCTATACTTAGTCATTCTCTAATTTTTTTTTCTTTATTTAACATTTTGTTTTGGCCACTTATTATCTATCCAGCTCAAAAGGTCAGACAACTGTGC
Organism: Pseudophryne corroboree; assembly: GCF_028390025.1. NCBI lineage: Eukaryota > Metazoa > Chordata > Amphibia > Anura > Myobatrachidae > Pseudophryne > Pseudophryne corroboree. The sequence goes on from NC_086446.1 coordinate 226,671,394, forward strand.
AGATGCCTTAAGTCCATTGACCTTAATCACTGCTCTTACACTGATGCCTGAGATCTTTCCTATCTCTATTATGTGTGTAAATGCTGCAACATACTACTAGAATCTTGATATCTTTTACTAGCCCAGAAGCCCTCACCAACCTCTGACATGTTGTCCTCTTATTGACAACCATGATGAACCAAACCGTGTTAGGATATCCCACTTGTTTTTTTTTTCTTATCCCCAAAAATATATTGTTTATCACCACTATACTCAGCAAGCGCATCAGTTGCAAATGCTTCAAAAGTATATATGTATGTTTGTGAATCTGCACGTACGTACGTACGTACGTACGTACGTACGTACGTACATGTGTGTGTGTGTGTATGTATGTATGTATGTATGTATATATATTTATATATACAAACAGAAAATTCAGCACTCACCATAGCAAGCACACTTAGAGCGTTTCATTTTCTGTTTGTATATATTTAAGTAGGTGGCCATGGGCTACATGCACCCCACCCTATGAGTGGTGGGTGCAGACATTGCACCCCACTTCTGGGGTGGCGAGTTCTGTGGTTTTATAGTTGTTTTTATATATATATATATATATATATATATATAAAATATATGTGTGTGTACGTATATGTATGTATATATATATATATATATATATATATATATATATATTTTTTTTTATATATATATATATATATATATGTGTGTGTGTATATATATATATATATATATATATATATATATACATACATATACTGTATATAATGTGTGTATGCATAACATTTCTAAATTAAAAAAAGGTGGGACAGTTATGAACTTGACAGGATGTAGTTTAAGTTTGTGGCAAGGTTATAAAGGCTCCATTTCTGTTACTGCGCACATCAGATAGCCTAAGGAAATGTCTGAAATCAAGAATGATTTACCAGTAATTTTTCTTAAAGTAATGGTAAAAGTGCTGTACATACCTTTGCTAGGACTGTAACAAAATGTGTTCTTGATTTTTCAAAGTCTAATGACATCCCAGTTTTTATACGAAAAACTCCAGTGTGACGATCTACTGTGAATTTGGCGCTATGTGAGTTCTGAAAATAAAGGCGTCAGAAGCGTCATAAAGAATCTTTTTTTAGAATGTTCCTTTTTGCCAAGGACACCACTGCTCAAAATAACCCAACACATCTTACAGCTTTGTTTAAGCAATTCTAATATTCCTTGTTGCTCACACATGAGCTACAGTACATACAGTATGCTCTACATGTCAAAACAAATAACTATTTAAAAAAAAAAAAAAGGCTTTCCCCTGGCTTGGCCCTTTCTCAACATATCAACAGTTGCTGGCTGTTTCATTTCCTGAGACAATTTGCAGATCTTTGCCCCAGGAAATGTCCCTATTTTTTAATAATGCATAATATTTTTTATTGCATTTTTGTTGCAGTTCTTTCCATACAATCTTATTTTACTGGACTTTGTTATTCTCATTTACTTACAAATCCCCAAAAATTGAACAGGGAAATGTGTCATTAAATTTGATGGTGAAGGTATTTATCCCAGGTGAACAACGACAGTATTAGGCCAGTTGGATACTAGTGTATATATACTTATTAAATATATACGCATGCAAACTGGCTATGGGGATGGTTTATCAAAATTATTATGACTGTCAGTATTCTTTGTGCTTAGAGTGTGCGCCAGCATTTTCCTTTTTCCTGTGTGGTATTAGAAGCCTCAGCATGGTAGCGCCTTATATTATTTTAAAAAATAGGGTGTACAGTCAAATTCTACCCCCCCGCCCTTTCCTCTATATTTGTGTATATATTGTACACTTGAAGGTGAGGCTCCTTCATTTTGGTATTGGCCCTGCTTCCATCTACTCTTGTGTCTTTTTAATTAGCACGGGTTCCTACATTGCTGACTACAGTACATTTTAGAATGGGATCTTTTTAAAGGTAAGACCTGGATAAAGTTATATAATGTGCTAGTGATAGTATTAGGAATGTTACTAAACAGTTTTCTTTGTGCTTAGAGTGTGCACTAGCAATTTCCTTTTTCCTGTGTGGTTCTAGAAGCCTCAACATGGTAGCACCTCTTATTATGTTTAAAAATATGGTGTGCAGTCCAAGTCCCCCCCCTTCTTTTTAGTCTAGTTTAACATACTGTATATAAGCATGCATACTGGCTATGGGGACAGATTTTTTGTTTGCGTCTGTAGAAGGGAGTTGCGGCAGCACTGAAATGTCTTCTAGATCATGCAGGCATCTTTTACACTAAAGTGAAAGCAAGGATGACAGAGAGATCTTTCACGTGATCTGCAAGTGTAAGCACTGGTTATACACCACACGTGAAAAGCAATCATGTTTGAAAGGTGGTAACAGCTCAGCAGCAGTGTTTTTCAAAAATACTTATGTGAAATTTCAGATAGATTTGCTAGACTTCTATCTAAAAGGGGAGGCAATCACAAGACGTCCTGTCGGGATTTTGGTGATCACAATGCCGACGCCGGAATCGCGAAAGGCGGAGAAATTCCACCACCAAAATGCCTCTGCCACAGGCTTTTCTCCCTCTGTGGGTGTCAAAGACACCCATAGAGAGAGAATATAACCTGTGGCAAGCGCAGTGAGTCACCGTGCTCGTAGCGTGACAAGCCCGCAAGGGGATTTCAAGTGCTCGCCCCGCTGCCAGCATACTGGTGGCCGGGATCCCGCTGTCCGGATCATGACAGCCGGGATCCCAGTTGCCAGTAAAACGTGTATTCCCTAAAACCAATCTGTCAGTCACATGCCCCTGTTACCCTATTTCTGCTATTCTAAGGACTAGGATAGAGTTACATTTACTCAGCATCCAATGCACAGAAGCCAAAATTGCTACATATATTTATAAAGTATATACTAAATATGCCTGGATATGAATTGTATTAAGACCTTACAGTGCTGTGGGCAGTCATCTGCACTAAAAGCATCATGATGTAAATTCTGTATGGACAGTTTCACATAGATCAAACATCTAATGCAGCAATATTAACAGTATAAATGGAACTGAAAGTACATATGGGGTGTGTAGTGTAGTTATATGACCTGAGCAAACTTCAAGTAACAAGGATCTCCGTTTTAACTTATGTGCATTATACAAAACAATTCCAAAAATGTAAATATTAAAAACTGACAGAAAATGTTTTTAAACATATGTTTATACAGCTCCCAACATTATTCTGGTGAAAACTGGGGCATCGCGGCTGTTTCACGGAGACATGCCTAGCATTTCTGTACCTCCCCTGCTCTATAAAGACTCCTTAAATCAGGACTGTCCTACCTAAATTGAAACAGTTGGGGTGGTATTAATGTAAATGTTTTTGTCTGATTTTGTATATGAATAATAAGCATTGGTGGTCAGTGGCACAGTATACAGTATAATGACGTTTAGGGCGCGGCCACATGGAGCTTGCAGTGGCGCAGCATTTTGGGCAGGGTGTCAGGTTCGGTTTTGCTTGTGTCCCCGGAGGGGGCGCTAGTGGGTCAGTGGAGGTAGGATGGAAGAAGTGAGGAGGCTGGATTGGGTTTCTGCGCATCAGCGCAATGGTGTTTTATTAAACATAAAAGTTCACACAATATGGCAGCAGAATAACGTGCAGGGATAAACAATAAAAAGTATGCAATGGAAATGGTGCAGCTTGGAAGCTGAGAGTCTATGGAGGAAATGGTAAATAAGTTCACTGATGTGAGAACCAGAATGGTTTAAAACGTGGAGCCAGCAGAGATGGTAAATAAATGTATAGCAACCTGGTAGCAGATGCAGGAGACTCAGGTGAATGTTCACAGTGCAGTTCGTTAGGCACAGGCAGCTAGCAAGCTGCTTCACAGGTGAGGTGATGGAATGCACCTGGAGAGAGTCTCTACTGCTGAGGCTGAAGCACACTGCGGTTGTAGAAAGGTGTGGAGCCAAATACCAAAGCAGGGGTTGCTGATGCTTGTAGTTCCACGGAGGTGCAGGAAGGTAACCAGGAATATGGAGGAACAGGTAGGTAACCAGGAACACGGAGGATCCAGGAAGGTAACCAGGAACACGGAGGAATCCAGGCACATGGGTCGCAGGAGTGACACAAAGTTCAGGACAACCACAGGCTCATCCTGCAGCTCCTGATATACCCCCTGGTGTGCAGACATTGGTTGGAGTGGGACAAGGAGGTGCAGCCAAGCTCCGGATTGGCCGCCGTACTCTGACCGATGGAGACTGTCATGGCGGCGCCCATGCCGCGGCCCGGCGGGAACACGGCGTGCTCACATGCCCGCTGTTACAGGAGCGTTCCTAGGCCCAGGATGACGTCTGGCGGCAGAGGAGCGGACGACAGCAGAACGTAGGGACCCCGGACGGAGTCCGCACCGACGGACAGACGTGGCTGTGGTGAGTCGATTCCTGACAGTACCCCCTCCTTTATGGGTGGGCACTGAACACCCACGTGGCTTGGAAGGATGAGTTCTGTGGAAGACACGGACCAACCTTGGAGCATGGACATCTGACGAATTTACCCAACTTCTCTCCTCAGGACCATAACCGCACCAGTCGATAAGGTATTGTAGACGACCGTACCGGCAACGGGAATCCAGAATCTTCTCTATCTCGAACTCCACGCCCCGCTGAGTTCGTACTTTGGGGCCGATTGGAAGAGCTCTTTGGAAGCGATTCAGGACTAACGGTCTGAGGAGAGAGACATGAAAGGCATTAGGTATTCGTAGAGAAGGTGGTAACTTGAGCTTGCAGGCCACAGGATTGATGACTCTTTCGATGGGAAAGGGACCGATGAAACGTGGTGCAAATTTCATCGAGGGGACTCTAAGACGAAGGTTTCGGGTGGAAAGCCAAACCTTGTCACCAGGTTTCAGGCTAGGAACTGCACGTCTTTTGCGGTCAGCAAAGAACTTATACCGGCTAGAAGCCTTCTTGAGAGAAGCATGAATCTTCCTCCAGGTTGAAGAGAACTGACTCAAGACAGCAGTGGCAGCAGGAACATCAATGTGAGGAAGTTCTTGAAAATCTGGAACACGGGGATGTTGTCCATATACAGCAAAGAACGGAGTTGTTTCTGTAGCAGTATGGTAGCGGAAATTGTGGGCAAATTCAGCCCATGGGAGCAGGTACAACCAGTCATCTTGAGAAGATGAAACATAAAGTCTTAAAAAGTTTTCTAACTCTTGGTTTACCCTCTCCGTCTGCCCATTCGTCTGAGGGTGGTAGGCTGACGAAAACTTGAGATTGACTTGCATGGCAGAACAAAGGGCTCTCCAAAATCTTGCCACAAACTGAACTCCACGGTCAGATATAATTTCAGTGGGTAGTCCATGTAAGCGGAAAATCTCCCGTAGGAAGATTTGGGCAAGCTTCGGTGCGGAAGGAAGACCCTGGAGTGGTACAAAATGGGCCATTTTGGAAAACCTGTCAACCACAACCCAGATGGTATTGAATTCTTGAGAAGAGGGAAGGTCAGAGATGAAATCCATGGACAAGTGTGACCAGGGACGGCTGGGAACAGATAATGGTTGTAACTGACCTGCTGGAGATTGTCGAGGAGTCTTGTGCTGCGCACACTTCGGGCAGGATGCCACGAAATCTTTGATGTCAACTTTCATCTTCGGCCACCAGTATGTCTCAGAGAGGAACTTGAAAGTTTTCAGGACACCAGGATGCCCAGTGAATTTGGACTGATGAGCCCAAGACAGCAACTTGGAACGGAGTTCTGGGGAAACAAAAGTCTTACCAGGAGGTGGAGCAGGAGAAACTTGAGACGAAGCAAATACCACTGGACTCAGGATGGAATGCGGAACCGAGTCGGACGTCTCCTCTTCGGACTCCATAGATCGGGATAAAGCGTCTGCCTTGATATTCTGAGAACCTGGGCGGAAATGAAGCTTAAAGTTAAAACGAGAGAAGAACATAGCCCACCGGGACTGGCGAGGATTGAGGCACTGGGCTGCCTTCAAATAAAGCAGATTTTTATGATCCGTATAGATGTTGAACAGAAATTTGGCCCCTTCCAGGAGATACCTCCATTCCTCAAGGGCCAGCTTGATCGCTAGTAGTTCTTGATCTCCAATGGAATAGTTAGCTTCTGCAGGGAGGAATTTACGAGAATAAAATCCACAAGGGTGAATCTTCCCATCAGTTCCCTTCTGGGAGAGAACAGCTCCAACTCGAATGGCTTGTTTACATCCGGTTGAGACAGAACTGGAGCAGACATAAAGGCCAGCTTGATCTTTTGAAATGCCGCTAAAGCTTCTTCTGACCAGTTGGAATGATCTGCCCCTTTCCGAGTTAAGTTGGTAATAGGAGCGATGAGAGTTGAAAATCCTCGGATAAACTTCCTATAATAATTGGCGAATCCCAGGAATCGCTGAATAGACTTGATACTACTTGGAATGGACCAATTGGCAATGGCTTCCAACTTAGTCGGGTCCATCTGGAGATCCGATCCGGAAATTATATACCCCAGGAAGGGTATGGAGGGGACTTCGAAGGTACACTTGGATAATTTGCCGTAGAGACGGTTCTCACGAAGACGTCGGAGGACCTCACGGACTTGCAGATGATGAGAAAAGAGATCTTGGGAGAAGATGAAGATATCATCCAGGTAAACTACGAGGTATTTGTACAGAACGTCACGGAAGATTTCGTTAACAAAGTGCTGGAACACTGCTGGGGCATTGCTCAACCCAAAAGGCATTACCAGGTACTCGTAATGACCATCTCGAGTATTAAAAGCTGTCTTCCATTCGTCACCATTACGGATTCTGATGAGGTTGTAGGCACCGCGGAGATCTAACTTGGTGAAGATGCGGGCTCCCTTAACTCTATCAAACAATTCAGTGATGAGTGGTAATGGATAACTGTTTTTGATGGTAATGTCATTGAGACCCCGGTAGTCAATGCATGGACGTAATCCTCCATCCTTTTTTTTAACAAAGAAGAAGCCCGCACCAGCGGGTGAAGATGAGGGATGAATAAATCCTTTCTGTAAGTTCTCCCTGATGTAGTCGCTCATCGCCTCAGTTTCAGGAACGGATAACGGATAGGTACGCCCCCTTGGTGGTTTCTTGCCGGGAATGAGGTCAATGGGGCAATCCCACTCTCTATGGGGCGGCAGAACATCAGCGGCCTTTTCACTGAAGACGTCAGAGAAATCTTGGTAAGCCGCAGGAAGATCTGACTGGGTTTTGACTTCAGAAGACTTGATAGGACAAACTTGGGCTAAGCAGGACTGGCGACAATGTGAACCCCAGGAAGTGAGTTGTAACATAGACCAATCAATCTGCGGATTATGTAGTTGGAGCCAGGGCATTCCCAACACGATCTCCTGGGTTGCCTGAGGAATAACTAAAAACTTTATTAATTCAGAATGAAGGAACCCGACTCCCAGAACCACTGATCTGGTTTGGTGAGATATATTCCCCTTGGAGATTCGGCTCCCATCTACTGCAGTGATGTAGACTGGATATATGAGTTCGCAGATAGGCAAACGAAACTTATCCACCGCAGCTTGAGTGATGAAGTTTCCTGCGGCCCCACAGTCCACTAACGCAGATGCAGACTGAAGACCATCTGTAGTTTCTAAAGTCACAGGAAGAATGAGGTCTTGGTTTGAAGGAGCTTGTCTAGAAGATCCCAACTTGACTCCTCCTTTACAAGTCAGGATCTGGCGTTTCCCGAACGCACTGTACAAGAATTGATCTGGTGACCTGCAGCCGCACAATAAAAACACAGTCTCTCACGGAGTCTTCTTGACCGCTCCTCAGGAGTTAAGCGGGACCTATTAATTTGCATAGGCTCATCAGAAGGTGGAGGCTGAAATTGTACTGAAGGTACCATTCTTGACTTGCGCGGCTCACTACGAGCACGCTCACTGTTGCGTTCACGGATGCGAGAGTCCAACTTGATACATAGAGAAATCAGTTCAGGCAATTGCTCAGGGACATCGCGGGTTGCCAGTTCATCCTTGATCCGATCTGAAAGTCCATGCCAGAAGGCTGCTACCAGGGCTTGATTATTCCACTGAATCTCTGCGGCTAACGTCTGGAACTGGATGACATATTGTCCCATACTCCGGGTACCTTGACGAAGCTGAATAAGGTCTGCAGAGGCTGATGTTGCACGACCTGGCTCGTCAAAGATACGTCTGAAGGTTGACACGAATTCAGCGTAGTTGTTCATCAGAGGGTCAGCACGTTCCCACAGAGGAGACACCCAACTCAAGGCAGAACCAGAGAGCAGTGAGATAATGTAGGCAACCTTGGATCTTGACGTGGGGAAATTGTGTGATAATAATTCAAACTGGATTTCACATTGGTTAAGGAACCCGCGACATAGCTTCGGACTGCCATCATATTTGCTAGGCACAGGCAGGTGCAAGCGTGACACTGGAGTTGATGCAGCCGGCGTAGAAGAACTCACAGCACTTGCAGGTGCTGGGGTAACTGGAACTGGAGTAGCAAGTACACTAGGCAGGGTTTGCTGTAGTGTATCAATCCGGGAGGACATCCCTTGCAGAAACTGGAACATCTGCTGCTGCACAGCCTCTTGACCATCCAAGTGGGAGACCAGATTTTGAAAGGCCCCTGACCCCACACTCTGACCACCGTCCGAGTCCATCGTTCCTGAACTTACTGTCAGGTTCGGTTTTGCTTGTGTCCCCGGAGGGGGCGCTAGTGGGTCAGTGGAGGTAGGATGGAAGAAGTGAGGAGGCTGGATTGGGTTTCTGCGCATCAGCGCAATGGTGTTTTATTAAACATAAAAGTTCACACAATATGGCAGCAGAATAACGTGCAGGGATAAACAATAAAAAGTATGCAATGGAAATGGTGCAGCTTGGAAGCTGAGAGTCTATGGAGGAAATGGTAAATAAGTTCACTGATGTGAGAACCAGAATGGTTTAAAACGTGGAGCCAGCAGAGATGGTAAATAAATGTATAGCAACCTGGTAGCAGATGCAGGAGACTCAGGTGAATGTTCACAGTGCAGTTCGTTAGGCACAGGCAGCTAGCAAGCTGCTTCACAGGTGAGGTGATGGAATGCACCTGGAGAGAGTCTCTACTGCTGAGGCTGAAGCACACTGCGGTTGTAGAAAGGTGTGGAGCCAAATACCAAAGCAGGGGTTGCTGATGCTTGTAGTTCCAAGGAGGTGCAGGAAGGTAACCAGGAATAAGGAGGAACAGGTAGGTAACCAGGAACACGGAGGATCCAGGAAGGTAACCAGGAACACGGAGGAATCCAGGCACATGGGTCGCAGGAGTGACACAAAGTTCAGGACAACCACAGGCTCATCCTGCAGCTCCTGATATACCCCCTGGTGTGCAGACATTGGTTGGAGTGGGACAAGGAGGTGCGGCCAAGCTCCGGATTGGCCGCCGTACTCTGACCGATGGAGACTGTCATGGCGGCGCCCATGCTGCGGCCCGGCGGGAACGCGGCGTGCTCACACGCCCGCTGTTACAGGAGCGTTCCTAGACCCAGGATGACGTCTGGCGGCAGAGGAGCGGACGACAGCAGAACGTAGGGACCCCGGACGGAGTCCGCACCGACGGACAGACGTGGCTGTGGTAAGTCGATTCCTGACACAGGGGGCCTGTATAATCGTGGGTAGAGCAGCAGAAACGGTGGGCAGTGGTGTCAAAAAAGAATAGTAGTCATTGGTGGTCAGTGGCGCTGTATAATGGCGTTTAGGGCGCGGCTGGCTGGGGCTTGCAGTGGTGCCGCATTTTGGGCAGGGGCCTATATAAACGTGGGTAGAGCAGCATAAAGGGTGGGCAGTGTTGGTAAAAAGGAATAATCATTGGTGGCCAGTGGTATAGCCTACCTTGTGCGGTGTTTAGTGCGGAGCTCTGCAGCATTCTTCCAGCCTTCTCTCCAGTCATGTGCGCTGTGAGGGGGGCCAGGAAGTGGTCTCCTGTCTTCACATATTGCACATCGCGATGTGATAAATCGAAAGTGGTAAAAAACAGCATGCGATCACGACCCCGATTCGATAAATATTAAGTGCAGCACATAATATCTTGAGATGCGAGATTCGACCGGCGTGCCAGCGCATCGCGTCGAAAGGTACCTTAAATGTGCATACAATTCCCCCGATTTCTCTGACAGATGTGGTCGAAATCGAAGGATATTACCGATAATCTCACAAGTGTATGGGCACCATTACACAGTAGCGGATCTTGCCACGGGCAAGCAGGACTTTTGCCCGGGGCGCCGCCGTCCGGAGGGTGCCGCACCATGGCAAGATCCGCCGCTGCTGTGGTGTCCCCCGCAGCCACTGCCCGCTGTCCGCTGTGAAGGGAAGCTAGACGCTAGGCGTCTATTTTCCCTTCGTGGGCTGCCCGCTGTGAAGGGAAACTAGACGCTATGCTTCTAGTTTCCCTTCCTGGAGAGGACCTTAACTGTAATGATGTGCGGTGCGCGTTGACGTCATCGCACACCGCACCTTCGTGGAGAGGACCTTTGCTGTGCGGTGCGCCATGACGTCATCGCGCACCACACATCCTACTACAGTACAGGGGGCGTAACTGACCATGCCCCCCCTGTATGAAGCCACACACCCTAATGCCACCCGGGGCGCAAGAAGCCCCGGAACCGGCCCTGCCATTACACTATAAATACACAAGCAACACTTTGTGGCACAAAGTTACTTAACATTATTTGTAGTAAAACAGTTGTCCTGTAAAAAAGTGCCTGCTGTATGAGTAATTCTGCAAAATATGTTTTGCTTTATTCTTCGTGTTTTCCCCCCAAAAGCTAGAAAAAAAACTGCATTTTAATTGATCGGGTCAAAAGGAGAAGCTGTAAGTATGGTGCACTTCAAAACCGTATATTTAATTCAGTAATGCATCCCTTCAATTTTTTTTCAAGTATGTGTGGCATTGCCATGGCAACCTAAAATGCAGCCACCGTGCAATGTTAAGTGTGAAGAAAAGGTGTGATCTTATATCAGCTGCTTAAGCTCCGGGGCCCAAACATTCGCTAAGAACGCACCACAGAGACAGATGCTATTCTCTTGACAAGAGAAAGCTGAATATTTTATTACCAGCTCACTATAGAAGAAAATCGAGGGAAGAATTAAAAGAACAAGTGTTATTTATGGTATTATTGGCTGCTTTTTCCTCAAGAAACTATTTTCATATCGTTATGAGTTTTTGTTTTTTTTAACTAATGTTATTTGTAGCATGTGCTGTAACATTTTGAGTAGTGAAACGTGTTACATAAAGTTGTAAATAAACAAAACAAAAAACATTGGTAAATCAATTTCAGCCAACCGTAAATGTTGTTTTGTGTTAAGGCCCCCATCCACTAGCGAGTTTTATCTCAGCAATGAGTTGGATCCTTTTTTCCTGCAATCTGGCCGACAGCTTCCCCAGATCCCTGCGATTGCGATTTGCTACTTGAGTTTATTTTTTACATGTGATTTATCTTATGTGATATAACATTATTAAACCTATTTCTGTGCGATTGAGATAAATATAATGGTCAGCCCGTGTGATCTGCGACTGTGATGTGAGGCACACGGGAACGCACCTCGCATCGCTATCGCACAAAAAGGACATGCAATGTGATACTTTTCATGCAATCCGTTTCAGCAGTTCATCTCAATCGCATAAAAAGAGCCCATATCGCACTAGTGGATGGGGGCCTTAAGAATATTTTAGACACTTGGGGCTATATTTACTGCAGAAAAGCTTCTCAACATGCAAAGTGGTGGTACTGCCCATAGCAACCAGTGAGAATCGGTCTATCATATTCTAGGATGAAATAGTGAAATGATAGAATGTGACGGGTTGCTATGGACATTCAACCCCACCACGTTTTATTTTCAATTTATTTTTCACTTGCGCAGTAAATTATCTTATTCTGTCCTTTATTTATATGGCGCCACAACGGTTCTGCGGCACCTAACAAAGTACATAAACAAATGATCAGAACAAGAAAATAGCCACTTACAGTATAAGATAATGCAGGACAAGTACATGGTATATAAATATTTCTGCATCAGCGGACATGACACTGAAATAAGCATCATGGTGGCAGAGACATCACTGGTTAGGTGCTGTCAGGGCTGCCATTAGAAATTGTGGGGCCCGGGACTGACAAAGTAGACAGGGCCCCTCCCCATCCAAGAAAAGATTCTTCCACACTGTTCCACCCCTCTGTGATGTCATAAATTGTGAAGTTACATATAAGTGGAGTGTTGCGGTCCTACAGGAACGGTTCATAGAGAGCTGACGTGCAGAGGCTTGTTTCTTAGAAGTCCTCTTTGGGCATGTCTGCTGTTGTTTCACAGCCTGGTGCAGCTCTCCAGGTATTGGCGGTAGGAGCCAGGGGTGGGCCCCCTCTCTGTAAGGGCTCGGGACACCAGTCCCCACAGTCCCCCCCCCCCCCCCCAATGGCTGCCCTGGGTGCTGTTATACAGAGTATGGAGTAGACGTCAGGAGGAAAAGCATATTAAGGGAGAAAGCCCTGTTTGTGAGAGCTTACATTCTAAAGTGGAGGGGCAGACAGGGTTGACACACAGTGATCATGGAACAGAGAGTTACGGTGCATACACACAGTGAGAAATTGACTATCTCCGATTTTGACTCTGCGATTTCCCCTGACCTGGCCAGTGCGCCTGAACTACTTGAGATTTTGACTATGTGAGATTTTGACTAAGTGACAATTGTGACTATACTATGTACTAGATTTTACACAATATAGTCAAAATTGACTTGCCTGCACAGTCTTTTCTTGCGATACCAACCCCACAGGAGTGCGCATAGGTATCGCAAGCTGTGCACACACTCTGTGATTTGCACTAACTTTCCTTACAATTTTGACTATATAGTCAAAATTGTAAGGTTACATTGCACCGTATGTATGCATCTTTAGGATGAGAGATGGTTGGGTTTGGGTTTGAAGGGGGTCTTGAGAGCCTATTTGAACTTTGATGTTTTGTAGAGAGATGGAGAGTCTGATAGGGAGAGGTAGAGTATTCCAGTGATAGGGAGTAGCACGTGCAAAATCTTGGAGGTGAGAGGAAGTAATCAGTAGGTGGTAGTGTGAAAGGAGATACGGTTAGAGATGTACATGGAGAGGAATGGGTGAGGGCTTTTTAAGGGAGTGTGAGAAGCTTGAATTGAATTCTAAAGTGAAAGAGGAGTCAATGTAGGGCTTGTAAGAGAGTGTAGGCAAACATAGTACATTTGGAGAGCAGGATGAACCAGGCAGCAGCACTGAGGGCAGGTTGGTGTGGAGGAAGGTGGGAGTCAGGGAGGCCAGATTGAAAGCAATTACAGTAGTCCAATCTGGAGATGACCAGTGAGTGGTTGAGGGTCTTAGTAGCATCCAGGGTGAGAGAGGGTCTGATCCTGGAAATATTTTGAGATAGAAATGGCAGGACTGCGAATGTACTGAATGTGTTTGAAGGAGAGGGAGGAGTCTAGAATAACTCGAAGACAGCGTACTTGGTTGCTAGAGGAGATGGCTGTGCCATCAATAGATAATTAATTTGTGAAATGTGAGGTTATGCAGGAGGGTGGGTAAATGATCAGCCTGGACCTATGGGTAAATGGATTAGCGGTACCCACATTCAGGGCAGTTAATGCACGTGTTAACTGCAGCCTGCGGGATATAATTTAATGGCCCCAACAGATAAATTAGCCTGTGGTAATTAACTGCGGCTAATTGAATTCGGCCCTTTATGTGGATTTTTGAAAAGGTGATGCCTATTAAAAGCAAAATTGCTCATAAAATAGCATGTTTTAAACAACACAAACTGCAACAATTTGTAATTTTTTCTTTTCGAACAGTTTCTGACCGGCGATATATCTGAAAATTAATATAGTTGTTGCTAAATTTTCTGTCATAATAAAAAAACAACTTTTTTTAACATAAGTGGGGGAAAAAAAATCTACCCTTTACATCCTCCCAAAACAGAATGCTACAGTATTAAGCTTCATTCAATCCTTTAGGGGAGGGAGCTACATCTAGTTGATAAACAACAGTAGCTGTTGCAAGAATGGAAAAGATTTTAAAAAATGGCACTTCTAGAGAGGAGGAGGCCCATGTGCAGACTCTGTCTGGGCCCGCTCCTCTCTAGCCAGCTGCGCTGTAGACTCTGGGCACTAGGGTCACTAGGGGACCCTAGCGCTGTCCCAGACTCTAGTGCACATGCACAGATCTCCGTGAAAATGGGGCAATGGCCATTTTCCCAGAGATTTCTTTTCTGCACATGCACAAATCTCCGGAAAAATGGGCGCTGCACCATTTACCGGAGAGTTACTTAGCAATGCTGCTGCCGGCGGGTGGACTCGGGAAAGGGGAGTATTTAAAAAATGGGTGCAGGGTGTGCGGTGTGGACAGGCCCTGAACAGCAGGGGGTTAGTGTGCACTGCAAACACTGCACCTATATTCAGTTATGCAGCACTTAAAAGGATATTTCAAACACTACCCACTAACACTACCCAGAATAGTTAGTTATCTGTCATCAGTCCATACTTATTCAGACTAAAAATGTAAATTTATAATGCAACACAGAAGTTTATTGATGAAAAACAAACGTATAACTGGAACTAGCAGTTTCATGCATCAATGGAACAGCTTGGACTGGAGCAAAATTGAAATAACCCACTACTTATCTATACTCAGTAATAATTTAATCTAATGTTGCAAAAAATGTTACTAGTAGACTAAAAGCTTGCTAAAGCCTAAAGTAATATGGAGTTCTGTTTACTGAGTAGCAGGGACACACTTATCTGGACGTTAACATATTCTGAACTGCTGTAACCGTCCTAAAAATAACTTGTTTTTCTTTCTGCCCTAATCCGTTAGTTAGAAGTACCTTTTTTGTTTAAAATAATTATGAATGTTTTTCTAATAGGCCCTACACACTGGCCGACATCACTGCACGATATGAACGATCTTGTTCATTAATGAACGAGATACCGTTCATATCGTGCAGTGTGGAGGCACCAGCGATGAATGATGCGCGGCCTCGTGCTCGTTCATCGCTGGTGCCCCGACGGCTGTGCATGCAGGCCAATATGGACGATCTCGTCCATATGTGCCTGCAGTTCTATGGAGCCGTGTAACAGGGGGAGTGAAGTAACTTCACTCCCCCCGTCACTGCCCCCCCGCCGCCGGGTCGCCCGTCGGCCGTATCCGCCGTCGGGCAGCTCAGCAGCGGATCGGCCAATGTGTAGGGTCCATTAAAGAGAGTCACTGCAGTTAAAGGTACCTTTAGTAATGTATAGTTATAGCGAATACTTTTTCAAACTTAAAATGTACTGATTGAATTGTAATATCTAAATATTATCGGATAAATAATGTGGTATTCTCAAGGCTTCTAACTTCGTAGTCTTAACAAAATTGACTGTTCGATTACATAATTTTTTTTAATGAATTCAATTTTTTACATCCTTTTTGATGGTCACCTGGATACCTGGTGGTTGAACAGATATATACCCTTCTGAAAAACGATTAAAATTACTGAAAGTTTAGACATCCCAACTATCTTTAAACTTAAAAAAAATATTGTTTACTACAGATAATTTAAAAATAAATAAAGGGGTCCATCTACTAAACTGCCAATTAGCATAAAGGTAATGCTGCTCCTGCTTCGCATGTTATCTGTGCGAAGCAAGAGGTGGTTACTGTGTGTCGGCTCAGGCAAGAGATGAGGTTACGGCAAATGGGCTTTATCTGGAGAGACGATACAGAAGTCGAGGAGGGGATATAGTTCCTCCTCATGTACTTCTGTGACTAACAGACACGTGAAAAAGAATACACTGCAGGACTTGGGTTGCTTAAAGATGATATATTGGGATACTGCAGTCTGAAGACACTGATAATTGTGGCTGAAGAACACTGAAGAATGAATACTTTGTAACTGTGGCTATAGAACACTGAAGAAGGAATTATTGAGAACTGAGGCTGAAGAACACAGAATAAATACTTGATAACTGAGGCTGAAGAACACTGAAGAATGATTACTTGATAATTGAGGCTGAAGAACACTGATCAAGAAACCTGGGAATCCTCCAACGGCCACAGGACATCCACAGTCACCGCTCAATGGGCGAGCAGCTGTGGACAGTGGCACTGGCACAGGACCGGGCGAAGATGCAGCAGAAGACAGAGTTGTAACTTATGAAGCAGAGGCGGAGACCCCTTGGAGTACTGAGCACAGCAACAGGAGAACCCTGAGGGGAGCAGAGAACTGGAGCACTTGCTTGAAGAAACAACATGAAGCACTGGCAGTGTTTAAATCAAGGATGACTACTTTTAAAAGAGGAAGCAGCCCTGGATAGGCTGAGTACTTACACAGAGCCCTGGCATTGGATCACTGTGGAATGGTCTCCAACATGCTGGCTCCCAACACAGTGGACACACAGGAGCTCTCCATTACCTGCACGGTCCCAAACTCCGGCACTCCAGAGCCCGCACCAATCACCTCCTCCAGTTTAACTGCACCTCACCACGGACTGTGACCAGCCACCCACTGCCGCAGACCACAGGACCCGACACCAGCTCAAGCATGTATATATGTGGTGGCAAATCCAATATTAGGTAGAGGGGAATTCCTCCCTTCATTAGGCATATAATTAAATTAATGGTAGCCACATTGCTGAACTCTAACTTTTTTTTACCCCTTTCTAGTTTGTACCATACATTCTTGTACATGTCAGGAACCAATCGGGACGTCATGACTACAGGATGTCGGAAGCGCACCGGCGGCACGTGTGATGCGGAGTCTGCGAGACACCGGAAGTTCCCCGGCATTCGATAGGGCTGACGGTGCGGGTGACGCTCCTCTTCACAAGTGGTGGTGCCAGGCTTTAAAGGTGAGTGTTTGTTTTTTCTTTTACACGATTTCACACCTTGACAAGGGGGCTGCGGGCCCCGAAATGTTGGATATGTGATTTTTATAATATATTTTTGAAGATTGCACTATTGAAAGACCTGGAGTGACGCTGTTTTATTTAGTCCTATATATATATATATATATATATATATATATATATATATATATATATGCATATATATATATATATATATATATGCATAAGTCTTCAGTCATTCCAGCTAGTTGGCCAACTTTTTGGAAACTTCAAAGGAACAAATATAGCAGGTTCCAGCAGTTTTGCACAATCCCTGCTTTTTGTCATCTAATGCGCCCACGGCATTCCGCCGCCTAAAAGCCCCATTACCCCCGCGTCACACACGTCGCAGCTTGATGCAGGCAGCAGTATCTCCGAGTCCTTACCTGCAGCCAGAAGACAGACGCACGGAGGAGAGGGCGCATCACCCGGCCAGCCCAGAACATGTAAACTGCCTGGGGGGAGCTGCGCCCTTATGCTGCAGCTCCCCTTAGCAATAGAGGCAGCCTGCCATATCTCTGTGTATGTGATGAGGCAGCTGCTGCATCACTGACACAGATCCTCCGTCTCCCCTCATTAAAAGAAACAAAACAATCGTTCAGATACAATGATGGATCGGCGGCAGGGGTTTTTCTAGGTGCTCAGTACCCCCCTCCCCCTTCCTCTCTGCGTGCGCTAGTGTCTATAGGACTCATTAACACAGTCATTCGATATTTAACCAAATTACATATTTTTTTTATGCTTTGGTACATTATTGGGACCAGAGCTGGGCCTTAACCAATACAATGCCCTAGGCAAGATTGTGGATTGTGTCCCCTAGCACCTCTGCTAGTTCTGCCTCTTACTCTGTACCCCTTTCCCAGCACCATCACCCCTCACCCATAGCAGTACTTATTTTGGTGCTCCTACCCCCTATATTTTAAATAGGAAAAGTGCGCACATTCAGCACGCAGACCAAAAAGGGGAGTGTTCTTGCTGGAAAGGGGCATGGCCACACAATAGTACCCCCAATTCAAATTACGCCACACAATAGTGCAACTTTATTCACATTGTATTATGTGATTAGTGTACCTTTATTCAAATTACATCACACAGTAGTACCACTTTACCTTATATATGTTACTCCTCACAGTAGTACCCCTTATTCACATTTCATCACACTGAATTGCTCCTTATTCACATCACACCATATTGCTCTGTATTCACATTAGACCACACAGTAGTGCCTTTCTGTACGTTACACCACAGAGTAGAGCATCTTAAACGCATAATGCCACACAGTAATGTCTTTATACACATAATACCACACAGTAATGCTTCTTACACATATAACACACATTACTAATGTCCTTATAAACATAATTTGCCTTACATATTATGCCAACCTTTATTAATGCCCTTATACATATAATGACATGCACAATGCCTCTTACATATGTTGCACATTATTAATACATTTATACACGACACACACATAATGCCCCTTACACATCTTGAACACTATTGCACAACCAACCCACCCGCACACAGCACTCACATGCCCGCTAACACTGTGACCTCTGTCTCTGCTTGGATACAGATATGTCCGCATACATTTTGCCTCAATATGCCATCCAGCTCCGGCCAAATCTGCTAACGTCGGGTGCCTTTTTTGCCAAAAATGTGTCTTATTTACATTGCTATGTGACTAGGATGTACAACCAGCATCTGCTGATTAAAGTGAAATGTGGCATGCCTATATTCTGTGCAGATACAGCAGCAGTAACACACAGAATATAGACATGCTGCATATAATTTTAATCTGCAGAATCTGCTTGTGCCCCTAGGCATTCCAAATTTGTATAGTTTGCCAATGCCTATGGACAGCTCTGATTGGCACGTCTCTTATGAGCTGTATAAATACAAACTGCAGTAAATCTGTGTTCTCCAGACAGGAATTAGTCATTACTGTATATCAATAGTCAATATGTTGATGGAAAAATGCAGACTACATAGTACCAACACATTTTCTAAGGACTTTATGGGACTACATCTGTTAGCAGTAGGCAATGTTATACCTGAAGTGCTGGTCAGCTCCAGGACTGTTCTCCACCAAAAAGACAAAAATGGTACCCTTGTGGACTTAGGGGGTCATTCCGACCCGTTCGCAGCAGTTTGTCACTGCGGTGCGAACTGGTCTGGAATGCGCATGCGTGGTGGCCGCATTGTGCACTCTCGTCGTTGCCCAGTGACAGGGGTCGCCGGGATATGTCGCGGACAACGTAGAAAGATGACCGCAAGAAGATTTAAGAAAGAAGGCGTTCCTGGACGTCTCCGGACCTTTGGCAGCTGTTTTCGGGGAGTAGAGAAGAAAACGCAGGCGTGTCCAGGAGAACGGAGGGCGGATGTCTGACGTCAAAGCCGGCCCCAGCATCGCTGATATCGTCGCACAGGGTAAGTATGTCCAGGGCTAGTCTTGATCTGCTTGAAATTTTTTCAGCCTAGCAGGGCTGCACAAGCGATCGTATCCCTGCTAAGCTAAAATACACTCCCCCATAGGCGTGGACTAGTTGATTGCAGCAGCAGCAAAAAGTTGCTGGCTGCGATCAACTCGGAATGACCACCTTAGGGCCTAATTCAGACCTGATTGCTCCTCTGCGAATTTGCAGAGGGCTGCGATTGGATAGTCGCCGGTCAGAGTGAAATTCGGCCCCGTGCAAGTCTGTGCAATGCCTTGCGAAATGCTTTGCAAACACCGGTCAGCTGCAAATCCTTTTGCAACTCACTTACCATCTAATGTTTTTTCCAGTCTGTGTGCAGCCCAGGACCTGCTCCTACAGTGCAAAAGAAACAGGCTGATCGGGTCGGAGTTGACATCACACATCCTCCCTAAAAACACTTTGGAAAGCCTGTGGTTTTCCTGACACTCACAGAAAATAGCCAGTTACCACCCCAAAATGTCCACTTCCTGTAAATCACCTTGCGTTCGCCTAGCAATCAAAAAATCGTTTGCCTTACAACTTGCGAATAACAGCAATCAGGTTTGAATTAGGCCCTTTAAGACTTACGTAAATTATGCTAGAGCCCTAACAAATAGTTGCCCTGTGTTCTTTGTCAAATCCAGTAGACTTACCAAATCTACTCAGGGTGTCTAATGCAAGCCAAGCACTGTTAACTGCTCACTCTCTCCTTCCATATGCAGGTAGTACAGTAACAACTGAAATACAGCCAGCAAGTTTAGATGCCTACAGGCTGATTAGCCAGCATACAATGGGCACACATAAGCCCAACGTCATTGCATCTTGGTTTTTGCAGCTTTCCAGACTTGCAACACTGTCAAGAACAGGATTTTTAATTTTAATTTAGTGCAATCTAACTGCCCAATACTATTTTGAAAGTCAGCTGCAGATCTTACATGCTATTAGGGGCTTGAGAGCAAAAAGTAACATTGTATATAGCAGTGTCACTAGAGTAGTCCTAGCCTATTGTTGTGAAAAACATTATTTTGTGATACAATTTACCTGTATTAGATATGTGATGCTTCCACCAGACCCTGTGTCTCTGTCTATTGCCTCTAACTGAAAAATACTGCTTCCAGGAGGAGTGCTCTGAAAAACACAAAACATGTACAATATGTATTCATTTATATGGTGCCACACTCTATTATGCAGTAATGTATTTGTGGGAATGGAGAAATGGACCTCCTATTGCAACTTCAGTGAAGAAAAAAGTCCCCCCCCCAAACACACACCAAAAACCCCCAAAACAATTGTATACAATTTTGTAAATATACCTCGGGTACGCTAATAATATAAGGCGTATTCAGGAACTCTGGGCTCTCATCATTGGCATCTGTTACTAGAACTCGGACTCTCTCAGAAACCTGGAATTGGAATTGAAGCATTAATCAGGATACTAACACTAAAACCCTCAATTTGTATTTGCAAACACTGACACAATAATCTTTCTTGTTAGGGTTATACGTTTATTGATAGGTTTGAAGACTCTGGATTCAAGTGCACATTTTGCAGGTGTCTCCCTTAAATAGTTTACTTTGAGGAGCTAAAGGTTAATTTAAAATTGACACATTACTGTATTATTCTAAATCACCTGTGCTAGGTGTATGTGTTACTGAGTTTTTGTGGATAGAGATTTCCTTAATCCATTAATGTTTGCTCAACAACTTTTTATGTTAGATGGAAATGGCCTTTAAACCTTTGCAACATAAAAATATAGAGCACAGGTTTGTCTGGTGCATTCATTTATGTGCAGTCATACACCTGCAGACGGGTTGCTAGTGATTCCATAGCATAGTATTTAATAGAACACTGTACAGTGCATACCTGATTTATTAGGTTTACAACTCTGGCGTTCGCCACAGGTTTGATTCCCACTCTATGGGTGTCATGGACACCCACGAGTGAGAATAGGCCGTTAGCCGGCATTCTGGCTGGCGGCATTGTCAGCGGTCAGGATTCTGGTGTCTGTCTCCTGATCTCCGGGATCCCAACAGCCAGCATATCGACTGCATCCTATCTATCTATCTATCTATCTATCTATCTATCTACCTATCTACTAAATTATTGTTATAATAACAGGAATAACATTTTGTTGGGGTGTGGGCCATAGGGTCGACAGTGTCTAGGTCGAACACTATTGGTCAACAGTAACTAAGTCGACACCTGAAATAAGTAGACACAAGCATTAGGTCGACATGAACAACATCAGGTTTTGGGGGTTTTTTTGGTGTCATTTTCTTTCTAGAGTGACCGGGAACCCCAATTAGTGCACTGTGTCCCCTTGCATGGCTCGCTTCGCTTGCCATGCTTCTGGCAAGGTGACTCGCTGCGCTCGGCACAGGTTACCGTTCCCAATCGTAGTCCACGTGGATCGTAAAGTATGAAAAAGTAAAAAATTTAAAAAATTGTGAAAAATTCATGTCGACCGTTTGACGTGTCGGCCTAGTAACCATGTTGACCTAATTCATGTCGACAAATAGTGGTCAACCTAAGTGTGGTCGACCTAAAGACTGGATAACATTTTGTTGTATCCTGTAAGTAACTGTTCTATATTTTGAACACTGTTATGACTCACTTCCATTGTAGACATTGTATTGAAGAGAAGAAATCAATTGTGGGTGCCTAGGTGGGTTTCCAACTCTGCATGCAGGTCTGCAGGCAGAATTACTGTATAGAGTCTAGGGCCAGCACTGGGTAATTTTTATTATATACCGGCAGTGGCAGTGGACCATCATTTTCTTTAAACTTTGCATTTTAGTCATATCACAGACAAAGCAGAGAACTGCTCACTGTGTACTAGAGATGTTATGCTGTTTGCATCAGAGTCCATTTTACACAGATTTGGACTCTCACACAGATGTACAAATGTCGCACGCCTAAGACATCAGTGTAATCTAGCAATTCAGTTCTGCCACTCCCAACTGTTTGATATATTTGAATATATATCAGATGTATATTTGGAGCAACGAAGTCACATGGGACCAGGTGCAAAGAGAGTGGCTATTTAGCGTGACTAAAGTCACAGTATACAGGATACCCCAGACATGCAACTGATCTGAAGGGTGATAATTGACTGCATTCCATGCTGGCACACTGGCACCCTCATTCGGGGCATATGCTAATTCCACCTCCCTAGCTGCTCCTCTGACATGCTGGCCTGCTTTTTAGTGATCAGTTTGAGATTGAGGAGGTTTTATCCATGTTAGCCTAAATTTTAATTATTCCCCTGTCAAATTGCTAAAGCTGGGACGCACCCAGGACCCTGTACAAGTGCGTCCCGGCTTTGGCCCCTTTCAGACTGAGTGGCTGCTGTCTGCTTATTTACGGGTCAGCCGCGTCAGTGGTCACGTGCCCAGGGATGCCGCATGGAGATGAGAACATCTCCAAGTGCCGGCTTTCCTATAGTGTGAACGAGTCCCTGGTTGCATCGTCCCTGCATCCGTTCACACTGTGCTTCAACCAGAGTCGTACCCATGTATAACCCTGCTTTAATCCAAGGTTTAAATGACAGGTCGGTCAACCTGGGAAATTGTTAAGTGGTGCTTTTACACTGCACCTCGACATGGCAATTACCCAGAATATTTTGGTGATGTGAAAGGGGTATTATTTATCTGCATGATTGCAATTACCTTGTTTAGTCCATCTGAAATGCTGACAACTGCCTCAATCTCATCCTGTTTCTGTAAATAAAACAAAACGTATGTCAATATTTACTTAGATGATTAAATACTCATTGGGGGTATCCAATTAGCCACAAAATGCGATTATTTGGTAATCTATTAGCGGCGATAAGTCTCCATAGGTTTTAATGTGGATTTCTCATTACCAACTATGAGCTAGTGATGGGTAGAGCAAAATCCCTAATTTAAGATAAAAATAGGTTCTGAACCCCTGGGACACCCCCTGAATGACTAATTGGGTACTTAGATGTTTTTAATTTTCTCTGACGTCCTAAGTGGATGCTGGGGACTCCGTAAGGACCATGGGGAATAGCGGCTCCGCAGGAGACAGGGCACAAAAGTAAAAGCTTTAGGATCAGGTGGTGTGCACTGGCTCCTCCCCCTATGACCCTCCTCCAAGCCTCAGTTAGGTTTTTGTGCCCGGCCGAGAAGGGTGCAATCTAGGTGGCTCTCCTAAAGAGCTGCTTAGAGTAAAAGTTTTGTTAGGTTTTTTATTTTCAGTGAGTCCTGCTGGCAACAGGCTCACTGCAACGAGGGACTTAGGGGAGAAGAAGTGAACTCACCTGCGTGCAGGATGGATTGGCTTCTTAGGCTACTGGACACTAGCTCCAGAGGGACGATCACAGGTACAGCCTGGATGGGTCACCGGAGCCGCGCCGCCGACCCCCTTGCAGATGCTGAAGAGAGAAGAGGTCCAGAAATCGGCGGCTGAAGACTTCCCAGTCTTCTTAAGGTAGCGCACAGCACGGCAGCTGTGCGCCATTGCTCTCAGCACACTTCACACCAACGGTCACTGAGGGTGCAGGGCGCTGGGGGGGGCGCCCTGGGCAGCAATGAAAGTACCTATGCTGGCTAAAAATACATCACATATAGCCTCTGGGGCTATATGGATGTATTTAACCCCTGCCAGGTTGTCAGAAAAACGGGAGAAGAAGCCCGCCGAAAAGGGGGCGGGGCCTATTCTCCTCAGCACACAGCGCCATTTTCCTACACAGCTCCGCTGCTAGGAAGGCTCCCGGGCTCTCCCCTGCACTGCACTACAGAAACAGGGTTAAAACAGAGAGGGGGGGCATTTTATGTGGCGATATTATAATATATTAAGATGCTATAAGGGAAAACACTAATATAAGGTTGTCCCTGTATAATTATAGCGTTTTGGTGTGTGCTGGCAAACTCTCCCTCTGTCTCCCCAAAGGGCTAGTTGGGGTCCTGTCCTCTATCAGAGCATTCCCTGTGTGTGTGCTGTGTGTCGGTACGTGTGTGTCGACATGTATGAGGACGATGTTGGTGAGGAGGCGGAGCAATTGCCTGTAATGGTGATGTCACTCTCTAGGGAGTCGACACCGGAATGGATGGCTTATTTAGGGAATTACGTGATAATGTCAACACGCTGCAAGGTCGGTTGACGACATGAGACGGCCGGCAAACCAATTAGTACCTGTCCAGGCGTCTCAAACACCGTCAGGGGCTTTAAAACGCCCATTTACCTCAGTCGGTCGACACAGACACAGACACGGACACTGAATCCAGTGTCGACGGTGAAGAAACAAACGTATTTTCCATTAGGGCCACACGTTACATGTTAAGGGCAATGAAGGAGGTGTTACATATTTCTGATACTACAAGTACCACAAAAAAGGGTATTATGTGGGGTGTGAAAAAACTACCTGTAGTTTTTCCTGAATCAGATAAATTAAATGAAGTGTGTGATGATGCGTGGGTTTCCCCCGATAGAAAATTATTGGCGTTATACCCTTTCCCGCCAGAAGTTAGGGCGCGTTGGGAAACACCCCCTAGGGTGGATAAGGCGCTCACACGCTTATCAAAACAAGTGGCGTTACCGTCTCCAGATACGGCCGCCCTCAAGGAGCCAGCTGATAGGGAGGCTGAAAAATATCCTAAAAAGTATATACACACATACTGGTGTTATACTGCGACCAGCGATCGCCTCAGCCTGGATGTGCAGCGCTGGGGTGGCTTGGTCGGATTCCCTGACAGGGACAGTATTTTATTGACTATAGAGCATTTAAAGGATGCATTTCTATATATGCGAGATGCACAGAGGGATATTTGCACTCTGGCATCAAGAGTAAGTGCGATGTCCATGTCTGCCAGAAGATGTTTATGGACACGACAGTGGTCAGGTGATGCAGATTCCAAACGGCACATGGAAGTATTGCCGTATAAAGGGGAGGAGTTATTTGGGGTCGGTCCATCGGACCTGGTGGCCACGGCAACAGCTGGAAAATCCACCTTTTTTACCCCAAGTCACATCTCAGCAGAAAAAGACACCGTCTTTTCAGCCTCAGTCCTTTCGTCCCCATAAGGGCAAGCGGGCAAAAGGCCAGTCATATCTGCCCAGGGGTAGAGGAAAGGGAAGAAGACTGCAGCAGGCAGCCCCTTCCCAGGAACAGAAGCCCTCCACCACTTCTGCCAAGTCCTCAGCATGACGCTGGGGCCGTACAAGCGGACTCAGGTGCGGTGGGGGGTCGTCTCAAGAGTTTCAGCGCGCAGTGGGCTCACTCGCAAGTGGACCCCTGGATCCTACAAGTAGTATCCCAGGGGTACAGATTGGAAATTCGAGACGTCTCCCCCTCGCAGGTTCCTGAAGTCTGCTTTACCAACGTCTCCCTCCGACAGGGAGGCAGTATTGGAAACAATTCACAAGCTGTATTCCCAGCAGGTGATAATCAAAGTACCCCTCCTACAACAAGGAAAGGGGTATTTTTCCACACTATTTGTGGTACTGAAGCCAGACGGCTAGATCTATTCTAAATCTGAAATCTTTGAACACTTACATACAAAGGTTCAAATCAAGATGGAGTCACTCAGAGCAGTGATAGCGAACCAGGAAGAAGGGACTATACGGTGTTCCTGGACATCAAGGATGCTTACCTCCATGTCCCAATTTGCCCTTCTCACCAAGGGTACCTCAGGTTCGTGGTACAGAACTGTCACTATCAGTTTCAGACGCTGCCGTTTGGATTGTCCACGGCACCCCGGGTCTTTACCAAGGTAATGGCCGAAATGATGATTCTTCTTCAAAGAAAAGGCGTCTTAATTATTCCTTACTTGGACGATCTCCTGATAAGGGCAAGGTCCAGAGAACAGTTGGAGGTCGGAGTAGCACTATCTCAAGTAGTTCTACGACAGCACGGGTGGATTCTAAATATTCCAAAATCGCAGCTGATTCCGACGACACGTCTGCTGTTCCTAGGGATGATTCTGGACACAGTCCAGAAAAAGGAGTTTCTCCCGGAGGAGAAAGCCAGGGAGTTATCCGAGCTAGTCAGAAACCTCCTAAAACCAGGCCAAGTGTCAGTGCATCAATGCACAAGAGTCCTGGGAAAAATGGTGGCTTTTTACGAAGCGATTCCATTCGGCAGATTTCACGCAAGAATTTTTCAGTGGGATCTGCTGGACGAATGGTCCGGATCGCATCTTCAGATGCATCAGCGGATAATCCTGTCTCCAAGGACAAGGGTGTCTCTTCTGTGGTGGCTGCAGAGTGCTCATCTACTAGAGGGCAGCAGATTCGGCATTCAGGACTGGGTCCTGGTGACCACGGATGCCAGCCTGAGAGGCTGGGGAGCAGTCACACAGGGAAGGAATTTCCAAGGAGTGTGGTCAAGTCTGGAGACTTCTCTCCACATAAATATACTGGAGCTAAGGGCAATTTACAATGCTCTGAGCCTAGGAAGACCTCTGCTTCAAAGTCAACCGGTGCTGATCCAGTCGGACAACATCACGGCAGTCGCCCACGTAAACAGACAGGGCGGCACAAGAATCAGGAGGGCAATGGCAGCAAGGATTCTTCGCTGGGTGAAAAATCATGTGATAGCACTGTCAGCGGTGTTCATTCCGGGAGTGGACAACTGGGAAGCAGACTTCCTCAGCAGGCACGACCTCCACCCGGGAGAGTGGGGACTTCATCTGGAAGTCTTCCACATGATTGTGAACCGTTGGGAAAGACCAAAGGTGGACATGATGGCGTCCCGTCTGAACAAAAAACTGGACAGGTATTGCGCCAGGTCAAGAGACCCTCAGGCAATAGCTGGGATGCTCTGGTAACACCGTGGGTGTACCAGTCGGTGTATGTGTTCCCTCCTCTGCCTCTCATACCCAAGGTACTGAGAATTATAAGACGGAGAGGAGTAAGAACTATACTCGTGGCTCCGGATTGGCCAAGAAGGACTTGGTACCCGGAACTTCAAGAGATACTAAGAAGGGACTTGCTTCAGCAAGGATCATGTCTGTTCCAAGACTTACCGCGGCTGCGTTTGACGGCATGGCGGTTGAACGCCGGATCCTAAGGGAAAAATGCATTCCGGAAGAGGTCATCCCTACCCTGGTCAGAGCCAGGAAGGAGGTGACCGCACAACATTATCACCGCATTTGGCGAAAATATGTTGCATGGTGTGAGGCCAGGAAGGCCCCCACGGAGGAATTTCAACTCGGTCGATTCCTGCATTTCCTACAAACAGGAGTGTCTATGGGCCTCAAATTGGGGTCCATTAAGGTTCAAATTTCGGCCCTGTCGATTTTCTTCCAGAAAGAATTGGCTTCAGTTCCTGAAGTCCAGAAGTTTGTCAAGGGAGTACTGCATATACAACCCCCTTTTGTGCCTCCAGTGGCATTGTGGGATCTCAACGTAGTTCTGGGATTCCTCAAATCACATTGGTTTAAACCGCTCAAATCTGTGGATTTGAAATATCTCACATGGAAAGTGACCATGCTGTTGGCCCTGGCCTCGGCCAGTCGAGTGTCAGAATTGGCGGCTTTGTCTCACAAAAGCCCATATCTGATTGTCCATTAGGACAGGGCAGAGCTGCGGACTCGTCCCCAGTTTCTCCCTAAGGTGGTGTCAGCGTTTCACCTGAACCAGCTTATTGTGGTACCTGCGGCTACTAGGGACTTGGAGGACTCCAAGTTGCTAGATGTTGTCAGGGCCCTGAAAATATAGGTTTCCAGGACGGCTGGAGTCAGGAAAACTGACCTGCTGTTATCCTGTATGCACCCAACAAACTGGGTGCTCTTGCTTCTAAGCAGATGATTGATAGTTGGATGTGTAGTACAATTCAGCTTGCACATTCTGTGGCAGGCCTGCCATAGCCAAAATATGTAAATGCCCATTCCACAAGGAAGGTGGGCTCATCTTGGGCGGCTGCCCGAGGGGTCTCGGCTTTACAACTTTGCCGAGCTGCTACTTGGTCAGGGGCAAACACGTTTGCAAAATTCTACAAATTTGATACCCTGGCTGAGGAGGACCTGGAGTTCTCTCATTCGGTGCTGCAGAGTCATCCACACTCTCCCGCCCGTTTGGGAGCTTTGGTATAATCCCCATGGTCCTTACGGAGTCCCCAGCATCCACTTAGGACGTCAGAGAAAATAAGAATTTACTTACCGATAATTCTATTTCTCGTAGTCCGTAGTGGATGCTGGGCGCCCATCCCAAGTGCGGATTGTCTGCAATACTTGTACATAGTTATTGTTACAAAAATCGGGTTATTATTGTTGTGAGCCATCTTTTCAGAGGCTCCGCTGTTATCATGCTGTTAACTGGGTTCAGATCACAGGTTGTACAGTGTGATTGGTGTGGCTGGTATGAGTCTTACCCGGGATTCAAAATCCTTCCTTATTGTGTACGCTCGTCCGGGCACAGTATCCTAACTGAGGCTTGGAGGAGGGTCATAGGGGGAGGAGCCAGTGCACACCACCTGATCCTAAAGCTTTTACTTTTGTGCCCTGTCTCCTGCGGAGCCGCTATTCCCCATGGTCCTTATGGAGTCCCCAGCATCCACTACGGACTACGAGAAATAGAATTATCGGTAAGTAAATTCTTATTATTTTTAATTAGCCAATAATGACACGTCATTTTTGGGGACAAAAAATGCAAAGTGATGGAAATCGTGGTACAAGGTATGGGATAGGTATATTGGGGTGCTTAATAAGTGGCACAAGTGTTTTTCGACTTGCAGGTGGGAGTAATTGGTCTGTTTCCACTTTTTTTTAAGTCCCCTAAAAGGACCAAATATATACTTATACCCATTTTTATTTACCCCAAATTTAATGAGAGCACTTATTTTGCTGAAAAATTGCTTTCTATAATTTTCCACATTTAAAAAAAAAAAAATGCATATAACAGTTATTTGACCCAATGTAATGACACCAAATAGTTTTATTATGGCCCCTAATAGACTTCTATAATGTTTTCCTATGTTATTTTGGCAGATTTCCCCTCTTTCTCCTATGCTTATCTCAACTTTTGCCAGTTAGAATTCTTGCGCGATTCCCTTTACCCCCATTTTGGAATATGATAGAGGTGATAAACGGGAGCACGCAGGCTGCGGTATCCCTATTTTTGTTAAGATAGATGTGATAACGCGTGGCTAATGTTATCATAGCTAATGGGACACTCCCCATAAACTGATAGCAATAAAATGTTGATAGTTAATTAGGGTGACATTTATTAACTGATTTTTCTCTAACGTCCTAAGTGGATGCTGGGGACTCCGTAAGGACCATGGGGAATAGCGGCTCCGCAGGAGACTGGGCACATCTAAAGAAAGCTTTAGGACTATCTGGTGTGCACTGGCTCCTCCCCCTATGACCCTCCTCCAAGCCTCAGTTAGATCTCTGTGCCCGAACGAGAAGGGTGCACACTAGGGGCTCTCCTGAGCTTCTTAGTGAAAGTTTTAGATTAGGTTTTTTATTTTCAGTGAGACCTGCTGGCAACAGGCTCACTGCATCGAGGGACTAAGGGGAGAAGAAGCGAACTCACCTGCGTGCAGAGTGGATTGGGCTTCTTAGGCTACTGGCCATTAGCTCCAGAGGGACGATCACAGGCCCAGCTTGGATGGGTCCCAGAGCCGCGCCGCCGGCCCCCTTACAGAGCCAGAAGGCAGAAGAGGTCCGGAAAATCGGCGGCAGAAGACGTCCTGTCTTCAACAAGGTAGCGCACAGCACTGCAGCTGTGCGCCATTGCTCTCAGCACACTTCACACTTCGGTCACTGAGGGTGCAGGGCGCTGGGGGGGGGGCGCCCTGAGACGCAATAAAAACACCTTGGATGGCAAAAAAATGCATCACATATAGCTCCTGGGCTATATGGATGCATTTAACCCCTGCCAGAATCCATAAAAAAGCAGGAGAAAAGTCCGCGAAAAAGGGGCGGAGCCTATCTCCTCAGCACACTGGCGCCATTTTCCCTCACAGCTCCGTTGGAGGGAAGCTCCCTGTCTCTCCCCTGCAGTCACTACACTACAGAAAGGGTTAAAAAAAGAGAGGGGGCACTAATTAGGCGCAGTATTAACTATACAGCAGCTATAAGGGGAAAAACACTTATATAAGGTTATCCCTGTATATATATAGCGCTCTGGTGTGTACTGGCAAACTCTCCCTCTGTCTCCCCAAAGGGCTAGTGGGGTCCTGTCCTCTATCAGAGCATTCCCTGTGTGTGTGCTGTATGTCGGTACTTTTGTGTCGACATGTATGAGGAGAAAAATGATGTGGAGACGGAGCAGATTGCCTGTAATAGTGATGTCACCCCCTAGGGGGTCGACACCTGAGTGGATGAACTGTTGGAAGGAATTACGTGACAGTGTCAGCTCTGTATAAAAGACAGTGGTTGACATGAGACAGCCGGCTACTCAGCTTGTGCCTGTCCAGACGTCTCATAGGCCGTCAGGGGCTCTAAAGCGCCCGTTACCTCAGATGGCAGATATAGACGCCGACACGGATACTGACTCCAGTGTCGACGGTGAAGAGACGAATGTGACTTCCAGTAGGGCCACACGTTACATGATTGAGGCAATGAAAAATGTTTTACACATTTCTGATAATACGAGTACCACCAAAAAAGGGGTATTATGTTCGGTGAGGAAAAACTACCTGTAGTTTTCCTGAATCTGAGAAATTAAATGAGGTGTGTGATGATGCGTGGGTTTCCCCCGATAACAACGGATAATTTCTAAAATGTTATTGGCATTAAATCCTTTCCCGCCAGAGGTTAGGGTGCGTTGGGAAACACCCCCTAGGGGGGATAAAGCGCTCACACGCTTGTAAGGGCTCTACCTTCGCCTGAGATGGCCGCCCTTAAGGATCCTGCTGATAGAAAGCAGGAGGGTATCCTAAAAGGTATTTACACACATACTGGTGTTATACTGCGACCAGCAATCGCCTCAGCCTGGATGTGCAGTGCTGGGTTGGCGTGGTCGGATTCCCTGACTGAAAATATTGATACCCTAGATAGGGACAGTATATTTTTGCCTTTAGAGCATTTAAAAGATGCATTTTTATATATGCGTGATGCACAGCGGAATATTTGCCGACTGGCATCAAGTCTAAGCGCGTTGTCCATTTCTACCAGTAGAGGGTTATGGACACGTCAGTGGTCAGGTGATGCGTATTCCAAACGGCATTTGGAAGTATTGCTTTATTAAGGGAGGAGTTATTTGGGGTCGGTCTTTCAGACCTGGTGGCCACGGCAACAGCTGGGAATTCCACGTTTGTACCCCAGGTCGCCTCTCAACATGAGAAGACGCCGTATTATCAGGCGCAGTCTTTTCGTGGACAAGCTGGCAAAAGGTTCCTCATTTCTGCCCCGTGACAGAGGGAGAGGAAAAAGGCTGCAGAAATCAGCCAGTTCCCAGGAACAGAAACCCTCTCCCGCCTCTGCCAAGCCCTCAGTATACGCTGGGGCTTTACAAGCAGAATCAGGCACGGTGGGGGGCCCGTCTCAATGAATTTCAGCGCGCAGTGGGCTCACTCGCAAGTAGACCCCTGGATCCTTCAGGTGATATCTCAGGGGTACAAATTAGAATTCGAGACGTCTCCCCCTAGCCGTTTCCTAAAGTCGGCTTTACCGATGTCTCCTTCTGACAGGGAGACAGTTTTGGAAGCCATTCACAAGCTGTATTCCCAGCTGGTGATAATCAAGATACCCCTCCTGCAACAGGGAACGGGGTATTATTCCACACTGTTGTGGTACCGAAGCCGGACGGCTCGGTGAGACCGATTCTAAATCTAAAATCTTTGAACACTTACGTACAGAGGTTCAAATTCAAGATTGAGTCACTCAGAGCAGTGATTGCGAACCTGGAAGAAGGGGACTACATGATGTCTCGGGACATCAAGGATGCTTACCTTCATGTCAAAATGTACCCTTCTCACCAAGGGTACCTCAGGTTTATGGTACAGAACTGTCACTATCAGTTCAGACGCTGCCGTATGGATGGTACACGGCACCCCGGGTCTTTACCAAGGTAATGGCCGAAATGATGATATTCCTTCGAAGGAAGTGAATTTTAGTTATCCCTTCCTTGGACAATTCCCTGATAAGGGTAAGATCCAGGGAACAGTTGGAGGTCGGTGTAGCACTATCTCAGGTAGTGTTGCGGCAGCACGATTGGATTCTCAATATTCCAAAATCGCACCTGGTTCCGACGACGTGTCTTCTGTTCCTAGGGATGATCCTGGACACAGTCCAGAAAAAGGTGTTTCTCCCGGAGGAGAAAGCCAGGGAGTTATCCGAGCTAGTCAGGAACCTCCTAAAACCGAGCCAAGTCTCAGTGCATCAATGCACAAGGGTTCTGGGTAAAATGGTGGCTTCCTACGAAGCAATCCCATTCGGCAGATTCCACGCAAGAACTTTCCAGTGGGACCTGCTGGACAAATGGTCCGGATCGCATCTTCAGATGCATCAGCGGATAACCCTGTCACCAAGGACAAGGGTGTCCCTCCTGTGGTGGTTGCAGAGTGCTCATCTTCTAGAGGGCCGCAGATTAGGCATTCAGGACTGGGTCCTGGTGACCACTGATGCCAGCCTGCGAGGCTGGGGAGCAGTCACACAGGGAAGGAATATCCAGGGCTTATGGTCAAGCCTGGAGACATCACTTCACATAAATATCCTGAAGCTAAGGGACATTTACAATGCTCTAAGCTTAGCAAGACCTCTGCTTCAAGGTCAGCCAGTGTTGATCCAGTCGGACAACATCACGGCAGTCACCCACGTAAACAGACAGGGTGGCACAAGAAGCAGGAGGGCAATGGCAGAAGCTGCAAGGATTCTTCGCTGGGCGGAAAATCATGTGATAGCACTGTCAGCAGTATTCATTCCGGGAGTGGACAACTGGGAAGCAGACTTCCTCAGCACGACCTCCACCCGGGAGAGTGGGGACTTCACCCAGAAGTCTTCCACATGATTAAAAAATCGACAGGTATTGCGCCAGGTCCAGGGACCCTCAGGCAATAAGCTGTAGACGCTCTGGTAACACCGTGGGTGTACCAGTCAGGGTATGTGTTCCCTCCTCTGCCTCTCATACCCAAGGTACTGAGATTGATAAGATGGAGAGGAGTAAGCACTATATTCGTGGTTCCGGATTGGCCAAGAAGGACTTGGTAACCGGAACTTCAAGAGATGCTCGCGGAGGATCCGTGGCCTCTACCTCTAAGAAGGGACCTGCTCCAGCAAGGACCCTGTCTGTTCCAAGACTTACCGCGGCTGCGTTTGACGGCATGGCGGTTGAACGCCGGATCCTGAAGGAAAAAAGGCATTCCGGATGAAGTCATCCCTATCCTGATCAAAGCCAGGAAGGATGTAACCGCAAAAACATTATCACCGCAATTGGCGAAAATATGTTGCGTGGTGCGAGGCCAGTAAGGCCCGACGGAGGAAATTCAACTGGGTGGATTCCTACATTTCCTGCAAACAGGAGTGTCTATGGGCCTGAAATTGGGGTCCATTAAGGTTAAAATTTCGGCCCTGTCAATTTTCTTCCAAAAAGAACTAGCTTCAGTCCCTGAAGTTCAGACGTTTGTAAAAGGGGTACTGCATATACAGCCTCCTTTTGTGCCTCCAGTGGCACTTTGGGATCTCAATGTAGTTTTGGGTTCCAAAAGTCACATTGGTTTGAACCACTTAAATCTGTGGAGTTAAAATATCTCACATGGAAAGTGGTCATGCTGTTGGCCCTGGCCTGGGCCAGGCGCGTGTCAGAATTGGCGGCTTTATCCTGAAAAAGCCCTTATCTGATTTTCCATTGGGACAGGGCGAAATTGAGGACTTGTCCTCAGTTTCTCCCCAAGGTGGTTTCAGCGTCTCACCTGAACCAACCTATTGGTGGTGCCTGCGGCTACTAGGGACTTGGAGGCCTCCAAGTTGCTAGACGTTGTCAGTGCCCTGAAAATATATGTTTCCAGGACGGCTGGAGTCAGGAAATCTGACTCGCTGTTTATCCTGTGTGCACCCAACAAGCTGGGTGCTCCTGCTTCTAAGCAGACTATTGCTCGTTGGATTTGTAGTACAATTCAGCTTGCACATTCTGTGGCAGGCCTGCCACAGCCAAAAATCTGTAAATGCCCACTCCACAAGGAAGGTGGGCTCATCTTGGGCGGCTGCCCGAGGGGTCTCGGCTTTACAACTTTGCCGAGCAGCTACTTGGTCAGGAGCAAATACGTTTGTAAAATTCTACAAAATTGATATCCTGGCTGAGGAGGACCTGGAGTTCTCTCATTTGGTGCTGCAGAGTCATCCGCACTCTCCCGCCCGTTTGGGAGCTTTGGTATAATCCCCATGGTCTTTACGGAGTCCCCAGCATCCACTTAGGACGTTAGAGAAAATAAGAATTTACTTACCGATAATTCTATTTCTCATAGTCCGTAGTGGATGCTGGGCGCCCATCCCAAGTGCGGATTGTCTGCAATACTTGTACATAGTTATTGTTACAAAAATCGGGTTATTATTGTTGTGAGCCATCTTTCAGAGGCTCCTCTGTTATCATGCTGTTAACTGGGTTCAGATCACAGGTTATACGGTGTGATTGGTGTGGCTGGTATGAGTCTTACCCGGGATTCAAAATCCTTCCTTATTGTGTACGCTCGTCCGGGCACAGTATCCTAACTGAGGCTTGGAGGAGGGTCATAGGGGGAGGAGCCAGTGCACACCAGATAGTCCTAAAGCTTTCTTTAGATGTGCCCAGTCTCCTGCGGAGCCGCTATTCCCCATGGTCCTTACGGAGTCCCCAGCATCCACTACGGACTATGAGAAATAGAATTATCGGTAAGTAAATTCTTATTTTCAGAATAATTGTTTAAATTTAGAAAACCCCATAGGCATAGAAGTGGGATAAGTATTAATGGAATTAAATGTGTACCAAATAATAGTACCCAGAAATAGCATACCTCTTAGAAACAAACAGGGTGGCCAATCCCGGGATTAGGATTGGCGAGGTCCCGGCCTAAAATTGACTGGGATTCAATCCAGGGGTTGGAGCTTCCAATCCCGGGGATATCCGGATTGGCTACCAACCTATTTTTGGATACGCTGTGTAGCGTTGAGCGTCCTCAGGACGCTCAGACGCTGCCCGGCTCCCTCTGCTTACCTCCCCCGGCTCCGGCTGGCCTGCGCAGCGTGACGTGAAGTCAGAGGACACGCTGCGCAACCACCCCCCAGCTGCCGGACCTCACCGCTGCACTGCCCACCCAGCCTCCGGATCGCGTAGGAAGTTTCCCACCCTCCCTCTTGGCCAGATAGCTGTGAGTTATCTGAACCGGGCAGGGAGGGTGGGACACATTGAAATGCAGCCAATCCCGGGTATCCCAGGAATCCCGGGATTGAACATTTTTCAATCCTGATTCCCGGGATTGAAAAAATTGCCCAGGATTGGCCACCCTAGAAACAAATAATATTTCTGTATCTTTACACATGAATGAAGTCGTCAATTACACCTGTTAATTAATCAGAGAAGTGTTTGAAGTAAGGTGGTCCAGCCAAAAAGATTAGTTTTACAAAACAGTGATACAAATTTGTTATTTAACAAAAGTGTTTAGTAGGAGAGAGCACAAATTTTTTGCTTTATGTGGCTAATACACTGGCGTATCTATAATGGGTGCAGTGTGTGTGGTGCACACGGGCCCCTGGGTACAGAGGGGGCCCACACCGCACCCATTTCTTCTATACTTACCTTTTCGGCATCCATTGGTGACTTTGTATGAGCCCCCTCCTCTCCTGTAGCCGTCACTGCCGCTGCAAGCGCACTGAGCACTAGAGACTCTGGCACAGTGCCACAGTCTACAGCGCATGCGCAGGACTCCGAAAAAATTGCACAGCGGCCATTTTTTGGAGTCTTGCGCATGTGCTGTAGACTCTGGCACTGTGCCAGAGTCTTAGCGAGGAGAGCGCTGACAGCGACGGTGACTGCTACAGGAGAGGAGTGGGTCCACACACGGAGTCTGCACACGGGTCCCCTCCTCTCTAAAAACGCCACTGGGCTAATACCAGACTGTCAAGCAATTTGGGTGTAAGGAAGTTCTGTATGCTCTGCATAATGGATGTGATTTTCACTTACTGTAACATTGTAATTGTAGATTTGGTACAGATGTGTCCTCATACACCAAGTCTCAAGTTTCCATACAGCACGAAATACCCGTGACTGAGCTGCACTGGGTAGTCTAGCATAGTGACGTTATCTTTAAGTGTAGCATTTACTTAATCTGCGCTAGAGATGGTGGGCTGCAACTTGAACTGCACAGGAATTAGTTTTAAACATGTACAAGAATTCATTTTAAACATGTCGCAGATGAAGCGCAATGGAACTTGGCGTGAGAAAAAGCCATGGCCTCTGTATTGTGCACTTTGTACACAGATTCAGACTCATTAGCACACAGATGTACAAAAGTAACACATTAAAATGATCAGTGCAGTCTAACTAAGCAGTTTTGTCACTTCCAGTAGTTTTATTAGTGAGAATAAGATGCGCATTTTGATCAGATAAAACATTCAGCACGGCTAAGTCGCACGGGACCTGGCACACCGAGAAGGGCTGTTTGGAGCAACTACGGCCATGGTGTATGAGGACAGATCTGCATAAATTAATATTTAATATGTGCTTATTATTTACATGGTAAATTAAAAATCGTTGCTACCATGTAAAATAATAATGATGATGCTGTTGTCTATAGTTTAAAAAAGAAACTATTTTAATGGCAAAAGAACACTATATTCAGCTTAAGGCCTGAGAGGTCCCAGAGTATCTAAATTGCCTTACCATAAACCTGTGACCAGTCATATTTATCACCTCCTTTTCTTGTGTTACCAGAATATTTTGTATTGATGGGATA
Source organism: Pseudophryne corroboree (assembly GCF_028390025.1). Classification (NCBI taxonomy): domain Eukaryota; kingdom Metazoa; phylum Chordata; class Amphibia; order Anura; family Myobatrachidae; genus Pseudophryne; species Pseudophryne corroboree. The sequence continues at coordinate 226,708,566 of NC_086446.1, forward strand.
CGGTTAGCATCCCAGCAATCAGGATGCCACCATTCATGTGACTGATGCCGGAATCCCAGTGACGAAATACCAACCGCCGACATCCCAAAGGTATGTATCGAGGTCAATGTTAAGTTTAGGGCCTGAGGGGGAAATGAAGGGGGGGGGGGGGGGTTTAGGGCTAAGCCTGACTCTTAGGCCTAGCCACCACCCGTATCTTAGCCCAAGCCACAACCCCAGGCAGGTTAGGGTAGGGGTAAAATAATTACCCCGTCCCCTGTCAGCATTCTCATTGTCGGGCTGCCGGTGCTGGACATGTGAACGCTGGCAACATCAACAGCTGGGATCACATACCCCAACCGTTTTGATCAGTGACGTGCGGTGGGGTGAGGCAGAGCCTTTCCTATCATACTAATGTTTGTGCCAGAGTTTTGACTAAATAAAGTATATGGAAAATAAAAAGAATATGTTAGAAATATCTTCTTTGTATTATTCTAATCATTTTTATAGTCAAAACTCTGGAGTAAAAAGTCTATGGCAGGTGAGGCAGTGCCTCCCTTGCCTATCTTTTCCGTACTTTTCTGATAAAAACTCACCATATTTCCAGGAGTTTATACCTCTGCACTTTTACATAATGCCTACATAAACCCTTTGGCTCATATATTGTATGTAAGTCTGGCTCTGGTACTAACCAGTGCCTCCTGAGCCATTTACCTCACTGCGTATTGATAGGTATTAGCATTACATTTTGAAAAAGCTGGGGCTTTATAAATTGGCAAAATTGAGGTTCTCTTGAATAATTTTGGCAAGTTGCTTGCTGTATAAAATTTGCTGGCAATATGGGTGCTGTGCAGTGAGGGATCTTTGAAAGCAGCTGTGAATGGGATTGAGGGCACACTATTGGCTGGTACAATTGTACAGATGATAGGATGAACATTTACATCCCTATTTCCAATCTAAAACACTATCAAAGTCAAAATCAGGTTTTGGCCCCAAGGGCAACATAGTCCTATGTGTTATGCGGTCTATGTACTAAGCCTTGAAGAGAGAGAATGTACCAGCCAATCAGCTCCTAACCGACATGTTACAGTTTGAAAAATGTCGGGAGCTGTTTGGTTGGTACTCCTATCTCTCTTCAAGGCTCAGTACATAGATTCTTAAGTGTGGAAAACCACCCGCTTTACGGCAGTTGTTCCTTGAAAATTATATTCTGTATTGGTCACCTTGGAAAGGCCACATTTATTCTTTGCAAAATGTTATATCTTAGAAAATTACCTCTCTGTCCAGCTCTTCAATTAATGTAACATTTCCATGGACTAGGTCAACAGAAAAATAGCATTTTGATCCAGGTTCAAAAGTTAGGCCATACGTTACTGGATATCCTTCTGGATCACTACCATTTAACGTATAGATGTAGCTACCTTTTAGAGAAAAATGTAAAATAAAAAGAAATATTAAGTATCACCAGTAAAGCCATTAGATCACGTTAGGAGAGAGAGAGAGAGAGAAAACCCCATTATAGTGCAACAATAGTTGGTGACATGACAATACTATAAGCTAAGAATAAAAATGGGTTGGGTAAGGGATCCCGGTGGTCAGAATACCGACACTGGGATCCCGACCGCCGGAATGGCGGCATGGGGGCAAGCTCAATACAGCCCCTTGCAGTCTCGCTGCGCTCACCACGCTGCGGGCTCGGTTGCTTGCTGCGCTCGCCACAGGTTCTATTCCCACTCCATGGGTGTCGTGGACACCCAGGAGTGGGATTATCTGTGGCAGCGCTGCCGCCATTCTGGCGATCAGGATCCTGGCATCTGTATTCTGACCACCAGGATCCTGACTACATCCCATAATAATGTATGATCATATTCATGTAGAGCAATCTCAAAAAGCTTTAATAAACAAACAGGACATTGATATACAGTAGCAAGACTAGAAACTGCTTGCTTGTGATACAACAGTAGCATATAATAACAATACTAGTCTGGTGCATTCTTTGAGACTCAAACTCTTTGACATGTTCTCTATGAGTGCTAGTATAGCAACCAGTCTGCAATTTCTTTCAAAGTAAATTTTACATAAAAATGTTTTTGTTCTACTGTTTTGAGTCTATAGGGTAAATTTACTAAAGCTTCTAAAAATGAAAACAGGCGATGTTGCCCATAGCCAGGAGCGGTTTTAGGTGTGGACAAGCAGGGAGGCCCTCCGGGGTGCTGCGGACTAATGACCTCCGCAGGCGCTCGTCTGCACCCAGGCTGCAGCATGCGCCATGGGCTGCGAGGGCGCCCGCTGGAGCCGACACCATTGAGGGCGACACTCAGACGCTAGAGGTCCCACTTGGCCTCTAGTGTCTGGAGGAGTGCAGGGAGACCTCTAGCATCATTCTCAATGGTGTGAGCTGCAGCTGGCACCCACACAGCCCATGGCGCTTGATGTAGCCAGGGTGCGGCCGTGGCAATGAGCATGAGACCCCTGGCAATGAGCACGAAACCCTGGCAACGAGCAGGAAATCCCTGGCAACGAGTGTGAAACCCAGAACATGAAACCCTTAATAACAAGCATGAGACCACTGGCAACGAGCATGGAACCCAGAGCAAGAAATCTTTGGCAATGAACATGAGACCCCCGGCAATGAGCATTAGACCACTGGCAATGAACAGGTAATTTAAAAGTAATTAGAAGCATTACTGTGGGGCATAATTTGTAAGGGACATTATTGTGTTTGGGGCATAAAATGGTGTCAGGGACATAACTGTATTTGGCATAATGTGTAATGGGCATTACAGTGTGTGGCATAAGGTGGAACGGGCATTACGATGTGTGGCATATCGTGTAATGAGCATTACGTTGTATGGCATATGAAATGGGCATTACAGTGTGTGGCATAATGTGCAATGGACATTACGGTGTGTGGCATAAGTTGTAATAGGTGTTACAGTGTGAGGCATAACATGTTATGGGCATTACAGTGTGTGACATAATGTGAATGGGCATAACTATATGTGGAATAACGTGTAATGGACTTTATTCAGCTTAAGTTGCAGTTTTGTAATTTTAGCAAAACTGCAACTGGCTGTGATCTCATGCTGGGGGCCACCCAGCACAGGGCAAGGCCGCCCAGCACAGGGCAATGTAATTGCGATCGCATCACTGATTTGTGGAATCCCGCTGCTTCCGCAGCCAGGCTGCGAAGACAGATGCAGGGCAGCCATTTTTCAGGTCACAGCGGCCGTGTGTGACTTCACGCAGCCACCTTAAACCACCCCCATTTTTGTTAACCCGTCCACCCAACACTGTGTTGCCGCCCCGTTCCACCCCGTGAACGCCTCTGCTTGTCAATCAGGCAGGAGCGTTCACATAGTGAGATGCGATCTCAGTTCCCCGGTCCGCGCATGTGCAGTATGGGTCATGCATGTGTGCAGGGCGGGGCTGAGCGTGGAGATGGTGTGTGGCATATTATGAAATGGTTAGTACGGTGTATTGCATAATGTGTAATGGTCATTATGGTGTGTGGCATAATATGAAATGGGCATTACGGTGTAATGGGCATTACGGTATGTGGCATAATGGGTAATAGGCATTACGGTGTGTAGAATAATGTGTAAGGGGCATTACGGTGTGTGACAATGTGTAGGGAGAGAAAAATTACAAATAATATAAAGGGCGTGAATAGAGTTTTTTTTTTTCTGTGTTGTATAAGGGGCTCTTGCTGGCGTAATGTTTATAAGGGGTACTGTTGTGTGGTGTAATGTGACTGATGGACTCTACTGTGCAGTTTATTGTGAATTGGTACCATTCTGTGGCCACGTCCCTTTCCCATGAAGCCACGCCACTATTTTTTGCCGCGCGCACTAACCCCATTTTGAAATGGGGGAGGGGGGTTTGTACCAGGGAAACCTTTTTTTGAAAATAATTATAAAAACAGTTAAAATAATTTGGGGTGATTTTGTTTATACAGTATTATTAACTTCAATAACATTCATTTTCACTCATTTCCAGTCTATTCTGCACACATCACAGCTCACAATATTGTTTTTATCCAGTTTAGGCCAAAAGGTTGCACCGAGGTAGTAGGACGGAGTAGCAGCAGCCCTTGGATGCATATACTGAGAGGACAAATATTAAAAAAAGAATGTATTTCAAAAAATACGAATTAGGCAAGGCTCATGATTAAGGCAAAGAATAAAACAGATAATAATTTAGATTTAATTTATTTTGGATCAAATTCTTTATTTCCTCAAAGACATATTTGATGTGCAGAAGGTTCGCTATACAAGTGTGGAGAGTTTATTTATATTAGACTAATTCAAACTTAGTTAATTTCTAATTCTTATTATTAATATTAATTTGGATAAATCATAATGTGGTGATAAGAAGAATTATGAAAACAATAATACTCCTTTCACATAGCAATGCTAGGTCCCACCTGGGATTTGGAAACGTGTCCTTCCCTGGTGAAATCCGACATTGGACCCTTGCACACTGCCACCTCGACCCAGCAATATGCCATGTGGGGTTGATATCGCGGGCGGGGGCAGACTGTCACCAGGGGTGGGTGCGGAGGCAACGCTGGGAGATGAGATCATTTTCATGCTGCCTCTCCCTATGCAGTGAATGGGTCCCAGGTCGCATCGACTTGGCAACCCGTTCACACTGCACCTGACCCTGTATTTAACCCGGGACAAATGAATCAGAAATATATATAATAATTACACACTGCGGTTGACTTCACCGCCAGCGTTACACAATGCGTTTATGAGTAGTAAATGCAATACGGCGGTCTGACCAGCAGTGTCACAGTACTTTTGAAAATAAAATAAAAATTCTATAGTACACTGAGTACAGCACAAATATATATATATATATATATATATATATATATATTTATAATTTTAGGCTTTTTGATTTTAGCTCTTATTTTTTTAATTTTACACTGGGGCGGAGCCCCTGGATGGACGGACAGATCACCCCTTTCAGATACAGCAGACAGAGCACCCCTTTTTCAGATACAACAGGCAGAGCACCCCTGGACTGATGCGGCAGACAGAGCACCCCTGGACTGATGCGGCAGACCGGGCACCCCTGGGCTGATGCGGCAGACCGGGCACCCCTGGACTGATGTGGCAGACCGGGCACTCCTGGACTGATGTGGCAGACCGGGCACTCCTGGACTGATGCGGCAGACAGAGCACCCCTGGACTGATGCGGCAGACAGGGCACCCCTGGACTGATATAGCAGACAGGGCACCCGACCCACACAACTCCACCTGGTACTGCAGATGGACGCTTCCGCCCAGTATAGTCTCCAATGCTGGAGTGAAGATGGCGCCTATCATCTATTTCCTCAAAGACATATTTGATGTGCAGAAGGTTCGCTATACAAGTGTGGAGAGTTTATTTATATTAGACTAATTCAAATGTAGTTAATTTCTAATTCTTATTAATATTAATTTGAATGAATCATAATTTGGTGATAAGAAGAATTATGAAAACAATAATACTCCTTTCACATAGCAATGCTAGGTCCCACCTGGGATTTGGAAACGTGTCCTTCCCTGGTGAAATCCAGCATTGGACCCTTGCACACTGCCACCTCGACCCAGCAATATGCCATGTGGGGTTGATATCGCGGGCGGGGGCAGACCGTCACCAGGGGTGGGTGCGGAGGCAACGCTGGGAGATGAGATCATTTTCACGCTGCCTCTCCCTATGCAGTGAATGGGTCCCAGGTCGCATCGACTTGGCAACCCGTTCACACTGCACCTGACCCTGTATTTAACCCAGGACAAATGAATCAGAAATATATATAATAATTACACACTGCGGTTGACTTCACTGACAGCGTTACACAATGCGTTTGAGTAGTAAATGCAATACGGCGGTCTGACCAGCAGTGTCACAGTACTTTTGAAAATAAAATAAAAATTCTATAGTACACTGAGTACAGCACAAATATATATATATATATATATATATAATTTTACGCTTTTTGATTTTAGCTCTTATTTTTTAAATTTTACACTGGGGCGGAGCCCCTGGATGGACGGACAGATCACCCCTTTCAGATACAGCAGACAGAGCACCCCTTTTTCAGATACAACAGGCAGAGCACCCCTGGACTGATACGGCAGACTTAACAGCACCCCTGGACTGATGCGGCAGACAGGGCACCCCTGGACTGATGCGGCAGACAAGGCACCCCTGGACTGATGCGGCAGACAGGGCACCTCTGGACTGATGCGGCAGACAGGGCACCCCTGGACTGATGCGGCAGACAGGGCACCTGACCCACACAACTCCACCTGGTACTGCAGATGGACGCTTCCGCCCAGTATACTCTCCAATGCTGGAGTGAAGATGGCGCCGATCACCTGGGACTTATATAGAATCCAAAACCCGTGAGAATCAGACAGCGGGATGATGACGTTTTGCATCATTTTGGGATCCGAGGAAGGCAGAAAGTCCCGAACTGGACTCTGATCCCAGCTCAGATCGCAAAGTTCGCTCATCCTTAATTTATGAAGCAGAAATAAGCCAAATATCCTGTGATTTCTGCCAGGGATTTGACTTGGTCAACCCCGGAAATAGGGGAGACATTAAGGAACGGGGACAAAAGTGTTTTTGGTGCTGACAGTAGAAGCTGTTATGTGGAGGTGTGTGCGGGTGGCTGTGGATCTCCCCATAGGACACTGCATGGCAGAAAGGACAGAATGAGCAAGCGTACGATAAAGGGCCTAATTTAGTAAGGATTGTAAATTCTGCTAATTAGCAGAATTTGCAATCCTTTTCCTAGCATGCTGGGGGCCGCCCATCGCAGGGCAAGGCCGCCCAGCATGCTGACCGCCGCCTCTCCCCCTTGATGAAGCAGAAATTGTGCTTCATCGTAGAAATTAGTGAAGCCTTAGGCTCTCCGTGTTCTTCTCGATCGCGGTGGCTACCGCTGTGATCACCCCCCCCCCACCCCCACACGCTCCCGCATAGTTCGCCTCCGCCACCCATTTGCGTACCACCACCCCCGCACAATCCGTCTCCTCCCTGTAAATGGAGGGTTGCCAGCCCCCCGCCCCTGTCTCTGCCTGATTGTCAGGCAGAGGCATTCTCATTTTCATGTGGGTGCATGCACACGCATCTTTTTCTCAAAATTTGCTTACTGCGATCCAACCTGAATTAGGCCCTAAGTACAGTATTTAATATTGTGCATTATAAAAATGTGCTTTATAAAAATGAAGGGGCATATGTACTAAGCCTTGGAGAAAGATAAAGTGGAGAGAGATAAAGTACCAGCCAGTCTGTTCCTAATTGCCATGTTACAGGCTGTGTTTGAAAAATGACAGATTTGGTACACACTGGAGCGATCTCGGCCCCATATGTTTCCGGGCGAATAGTGTGTATGGTCAATTTCTGCACTCCTGCAGTCGCATGAGATATATAAATAGATGATATCACATGCAGTGCCGTGCAGCATAATGAAGACAGGAATGTCTTCATTACATCGTTCTGATGTGTATGAATGCTATGATTTGTCGGCCGGTATATCGTCCAAGTACATATCATTCCAGTGTGTATTCAGCATTAGAAGCAGGTTGGTTGGGACATTATCTCTCTCCAAAGGATAGTACATATTCGCCTAACTGTTGAAGACGTGTTTTCTGGACTGTAAGATAAATTAAGAGTATTGAAAACTTAATTTTGTGTGTGGCGACATCAGCATTAGATGCTAATTTACATTTATAGATTTACAAATACAGCACATGCCCGTACTGTAATAGGACAGTGAACACCTACCAAGAGATTGTGGCCCTCATTCCGAGTTGTTCGCTCGCTAGCCGCTTTTCGCAGCAGTGCACACGCTAAGCCACCGCCCTCTGGGAGTGAATCTTAGCTTAGCAGAATTGCGAACGAAGTATTCGCAATATTGCGAAAAGATTTTTCTTTGCAGTTTCTGAGTAGCTCGAGACTTACTCTTCCAGTGCGATCAGTTCAGTGCTTGTCGTTCCTGGTTTGACGTCACAAACACACCCAGCGTTCGCCCAGACACTCCCCCGTTTCTTCAGCTACTCCCGCATTTTTCCCAGAAACTGCAGCGTTTTTTTCGCACACTCCCATAAAACGGCCAGTTTCTGCCCAGAAACACCCACTTCCTGTCAATCACACTCCGATCAGCAGAACGAAGAAAAAAACTCGTAATACCGTGAGTAAAATACCAAACTTCTTAGCAAATTTACTTGACGCAGCCGCAGTGCGAACATTGCGCATGCGCAGTTAGCGGAAAATCACACTGATGCGAAGGAAAATAACGAGCGAACAACTCAGAATGAGGGCCCGTATGCAATTGAATGTAATTTGTATGATGATGATTTGTTTCTATTCCTTGTTCAGTAATCTTTATTTGTGTGGAGCCGCATGTCATTTATACGGGTTGGGTATGCGTGACCAGCAGTCAGGAGACCAACGGTCACCATACCGACGGCGGGACACCGGCGGCAGTATGCCTGTGTGTGAGTGTGGGGGGGAGGGGGCTGAGCACAACAAGACACTTGCAGGCCCGCCACAGATTTTGATCCCACTCCCATGAGTGGGAATAGACCCTGCTAGTCGGCATGCCGACTGTCTGGTTTGTAAGTGGGCGGGATGTAGGGGGAAGTATTGTGACCGCCGGTCACGTAACTACATCCCATTTATAAATATGGTGATACTCATTTCTTGTCCTATTGTTCAATTATGCCAATGTTTTACTTTATCATTCAGACATAGATATCTTTAGGCACTACATTGCTTACAATAAATCCATTAGATTAGTATGCCCATTAAGGTTGTCACGTTGTCATTTTACTGTGAACAGGCCTAGCTTCTCTGATACAGAGTGGGAAGGGAAAGCCAGTGGGGTCTTGGGGCTGAGTTGCTATGACTTCATGGTTGGGAAATCTCTTGCCTTTTTGCAAATCAACTCCCAACTGCTTATTGTGACTATCTGCTTTATTGCTTTGTGGTAAAGAACAGTTTAAGTGCCTGTCTTGCTGTAGGTCTTGTGGGGCTCTTTCCATCAATACCCAGGTTTAGGGTGACTCTACCCTACTGGGGTCAGCGACATCACCAGTCCCAGTATGCCTAACTCTCCTGAGTTTGGATACCTCGAGTAATTGGCAATGTGTTGGCAGCTGGCCCCCTCTTACGCATTAAGTTGTTGGTGATGGAATGGCAGTTGGTTCCCATAAACACCTTTTATTTGATTATTTGGAAAGGATGACAATACTGTGTGTAGTCCCTTTATTCACCACTGTACATTTTAACTCCTTTTGATAACTAAAGCTGACCCTTTTTGATGTCAATATGTCTGGGGGGTTTACAATTAAAGCGGATACATTTTCAGCTAGGAAAAATTGGTGGATATCACGATTAATGACTGATGGTCATTATCACGGTATCCTATTACAGGCCATTTTCATCATCCAAAAATGGACCCACGGTCGCGCAAAAACACATGGGATCGGGGATAAGTTCCCAACCCATATGTTATTGTGACTCCAGCAGCCGCTTGTTGCGGATTATGCTTCAGGGTGCCTGAGGCTATGATCATCAGCGCTGATAGGTGGCAGGACTCCTTTATCAGTTCAGCACACTCAAGGTCAGCCCTGTCTCCCTAAGGCAAGTGGAAGGTCCCTCAGGCAGTGGGTCCTACCCTGCTCCCTGCATGGGGGTGGGGGGGAGAGAAGGAACCCAGGGGAAAACTCATTGCTGGTCTGAGCAGCAGTGGGTCCCTTTATCCTCAGGGGCACAGTACAATGCACCTGCTACGCACATGATAGTTGCGCATCTAAGTATAATGCAGGAACACAGTGGTAATGCAGGTGTTGACAGCAGTGGTATTAAACAGTGGGTAATTGCACGTATCTGGGTGTCCAACCTTAGGAGCCAAGTACTGCACATGCTTGCAGTTCTGTGACACTCTTACACAGTATTGGTGGCTGCAGTTGCACATAAGGTTGGAGGTTGCACATCCCTGCAGACTCTGGGTACTAGTGCTGTTATGAACCCCTAGCACAATTCCATGGGAATATACACAGTAACTTATTAATAGAGCAGCAGTGTAATAAAATATGAACAAGAAACCTACAGTTGTTGTTCAGGACTGAGAGGTATATTGAGTTTGCATAGAAGTCCAATGTTAATTAGCCAGGTATTTCAGCAGAACACAGGTGAAAAACATAGTAGAGAAACACTGCACAGAACACACTGAATACTGAAGCAAGGTTAAGTCATTCAGGAACTTCAGCTGAGAGGATTACTGCAGGAACACAGCTTGGAAATCAGGAACTGTTCTGGGATCAGGGATGGCGTGACAACTTAGTCTCCAACAAGAACTAAAAACTAGGCACTAAAAACTGGAACACATGAACGATCACCGGCCAGGCGGGATATGGTTGTTAGGTCGACAGTCATTAGGTCGACCACGGTAGACCACATGCATTATGTCGACATGGTAATTCGGTCGACATGTATTAGGTCGACAGGTCAAAAGGTCGACATGAGTTTTTCACTTTTTTGGGGGGGACTTTTTCATACTTGACGATCCACATGGACTACAATTGGGAACGGTAACCTGTGCCGAGCACAGCGGTAGCGGATTGAGGCACTTTGCCTGAAGCATGGTGAGTGAAGCGAGCCATGCGAGGGGACACGGTGCGCTAATTGGGGTTCCCCGTCACTTTACGAAGACAACGACACCAAAAAAAGTCCAAAAACCCATGTCGACCTTTTGACCTGTCGACCTAATGACCATGTCGACCTATTGCCCCTGTCGACCTAATGCATGTTGACTTTCCATGGTTGACCCAATGACTGTTGACCTAAGTTGAGTCGACCAAACGACCCATACCCGGCCAGGCTGCGTAGAGCTGGCTGCCTTTTATCAAGAGCATGGACCAATGGCAGAGAGCAAGGCAGACCAGCCCCCCTTAATGATCAAATAGCTTTAAAGCTGCATGTATTCACAGAAGGCATCCCAGATGCTTAGTAACAGCCGGGACCAGGAATCACCATGGTTGTCCGAGTCCCAGTTGCCTTGCCATTGACGTCTGGCATGTTGCGGTATCCCAGTTGTCTGCCAACAACTAGGGCCCACTGGAGAGAGGAGCTGCAGCGGTGCCTCATAAGTGTCCAGCATGTTCTACTACAAGGACAGAGGCAGTGCAGAGTCCATGTCCTTGAACACACCCTGGTGTAGAAATGTGGGCTGACATCAGCCAATAGGAAATGTATTACTTTTTAACAAATCTGCAATGAAAAATCACTAAGTGTAATCGTTACATTTTAACTTCCATTAACTTGAAAATTGAAAAAGATAATAATACGGTACACTGTACAATCTTCACAACATGCAGGCAACTTTATAAGAAGAATATGCATTTACAAAACAGTATATTGGCTTATATTTGAGGCTGGCAAGAACAAAATCACAGCTCCACTCACAATGCAAACATTAAACTAACAGCTATATCCTAATACCAGATCCATTTTGATTCTGTGCCAGGAAGTACATAGATAATCATTTAACACATTAGTGCTAACCAGTGAGTAATTGACGATCGATGTAGGACCTCCAAATCACAAAATACTCCATTTGTATATACACTATATTGACAAAATCATTCGGATGCCTGCCCATAACACCAACAGGAACTGTAATGACATTGTATTCAAATATATAAAGCTGCAAAAGGGGGACCAACTCCATTTTAAAGTATAACAGCTTCCACTCATCTTGGAAGGCTTTCCACAAGCTTTTGTAGCATTTCTGTGGGAATTTGTGCCTATTCATTCTGTAGAGTAGGCCTGTCTTGCAATCTCCATTCCAGTTCATGCCAAAGGTGCCCAATGGAGATGAGATCAGACCTTTGTCAAGTTCTCCCACACTGAACTCATCAAACCATGTCTTTATAGTCCTTGCTTTGTACACTGGAGCACAGTCATGTTGGAATAGAAAAGGGCCTTACTCTAACTGGTGTCACACAGTTGGAAGCATAGCAATGTTCAAAATGTCTTGGTATGCTGAAGCATTAAGATTGCCCTTCACTGGAGATAAGCGGCCTAGCCCAAACCCTGAAAAACCGCCTCATACCATTATCACTCCTCCACCAAACTTCACATCTGTCATAATGCAGTCAAGTAGGTAACGTTCTCCCGACATCAGCCAAACCCAGACTCGTCTATCTGACTGCATAACAGAGAAGCATGATTCATTACTCCACAGAACACGTTTCCACTGCCCCACAGTTCAGTGTCGGTTTGCTTTACACCACTTCATCCAGTGCTTGATATTGGACTTGGTGATGTGAGGCTTGCATACAGCTGCTCGGCCATGGAAACCCATTCCATTAAGCTCCTGATGCAAAGTGTTTGTGCTTACATTAATGTCAGCAGAAGTTCGTAAGTGTTTAGCTATGGAATCAGCAGAGCATTGGCAACTTTTACCCACCATGCACCTTAGAAATCTTTGACCCCGCTCTGTGATTTATGTGGCCTTCTGCTTCATGGCTGAGTTGCTGTTGTTCCTAAACAATATTATCACTTACAGTTGACCGTGGAATTTCCAGCAGGGATGAAATTTAATGAACCATCTTATTGCAAAGGTGGCATCCTATTACAGTACTATGCTTTTCAGAATGACCTATTTTGTATCACAAATGTCTGCAAATGGAGACTGCATGGCTAGGTGCTTGATTTTATACACCTGTGGCCAGTGCTATTTTTCAGCAGGAACCAGCAGGAACTCCGTTCCTGAGGCTCTCATTAAATATGACCTAATCAGAAACTGGGTTATTGTACCTGTCCTGGGCCAAAATGTATTTTTCATAAGATAAGTTTTTCTTTTCTAAAATAATCTTCTTTTCTAAAAAAAAAACCCCAAAAAACCTATCTATAGTTTTATTGTAAAGTCCATTTTGAGTGCTTTATTATATCTCTATCTCCATCATCTATCTAGCTAGCTATAACTTTTTTTAATAGCTCCACCCCAGACCAGTAGTTCCTGAATTTTTCCAGAAAAATAGTACTGCCTGTGTCTGATTGAAACACCTGAATTTAACAATTAACAGGTGTGGCCAAATACTTTTGTCCATATAGTGTATGTAGAATGGTTTTCTACAAATCAACAATTTTTTTTTCATTTTTATGATGAACCTGTTTTCACATGTAATAATTACTTATACAAACATTTCCAAGAACTATATTTACGAAGTGTTGTTTTCAGCGGAGGCTCCTACCTTTTTTTAGGTAGGGGGGCTGCCGCTAGCTATGCCGGTGAGGAGAGGAGAGTCCAAGGTCCCGGTGCTTGCGTAATGGAGCTGACTTGTGCCAGGTCCCGACGCATCTGCACAAATGGTAGCTTGAGTGCACATGCACAACCCCCCCGGCTCCTATGAGCTGCATTGGCTGCAGCCCACAAAAGCCAGATTGGGCTGATGACCAGGCACGGAGTGGCTTCCTACAGGAAGCCAGCTCTCTGCTAATCGCAGCCTGGTATGGCAGTCCCGGAGGGAGTAAACACCTCCCAATGGGACTATCTATCCTGTGGGTGACTGGTACAGTAGGTAGGACTTCCAACAGAAAGTCACTGCGAGACTGCAACTGGCTCAGCTGAGCTCAATGAAGTGGCAGAAGCCCATAGGTAAAATATTTCACTGGTTGGTTGTTTTTGGATTTCAGGTGTCTTTTTCATGTGGTATTGCATCTTGAAGATTTACTAAAGGTCAAACCACTGTAAAACTGCCTATTATTATTAAATTTTATTTATAAGGCGTCACAAATGTTTTGCAGCATTGTACAAAGGACTGTACAGGGAGACAAAACTTAGCATTATATTAAATAAATAACAGAAATAGAGTACAGGTAACTAACAGCACCACAATTCTCAAGACATAACACAGCTAAGATGTAAGTAATGAGGGGGTGATCATCGTACTACTAGGGGCTGGTGGCCAAAGATGGAGATGAGCCTTTACCAGCAGGAGAAAAAGTGGGTAAAGATGGTCGCTGAGTAGGGGAGAGCTGTGAGTGAAATGTGTCAAGAAGAGGGCTTAGATAAGAGGAAAGAGGGCACTGCTCTGAAGAGCTAACAATCTAGTGGGAAGGGTCGACCGAGCGATGACATGAGGTGCAAGCGGGTGGTGGCCTGATGACAGTATGTAAGCAAAGCTGAGATATTCAAGGCATGAGGCAGGGGGATGCAGGAGCAGCCTCAGGATTAGGTTATGCATCGGGAGGGTATGCGTTGATGAATAGGTGGGTTTTTAGTGCCCGTTTGAAGCTTTGCAAGGTTGTGGAGAGTCTAATGGAGCAGGAGAGTGCATTCCACTGAAGGGGTGCAGCACGGGCATAGTCTTGAACTCGAGCATGGGAAGCAGTGACCTGGGCGGTGGAGAGGCGACGGTCATTGGTCGACCGTAGGGTGCTAGAGGGAGTATGAAGGGAGAGGAGGTTGGAGATGTTGGGAGCAGTGGAATTAGAGATTGACTTGTATGTGAGGGTGAGGAGTTTGAAGAGGATTCTGTAGGGTAATGGGAGCCAGTGTAGATTTTGTCGAAGGGGAGTGGCGGGAGAGGAAGATAAGTCTAGCTGCGGAGTTGAGGACAGAATGGAGGGGAGCAAGATGCAAGGCCAGTGAGGAGAACATTGCAGTAGTTGAGTTGTGAGATGACCAGTGAGTGGATGATAAGTTTAGTTGCACTCTGGGAGAGAAATGGCCTGATGTGAGCAATGTTGCGTAGCTGGAACCGACGGGATTGTGACAGAGCTTGGATGTGGGGTGCAAAGGAGAGGGAGGAGTCGAGAGTGATGCCCAAGCAGCGGAGTTCGGGAATGGGGAGATGGTGGGGTTGTCAGTGATAGAGATATTGGTAGGGGGTGTTTCTCTGGATGGGGGAAAAATGATGAGTTCAGTTTTGTCCATGTTGAGCTTCAGAGAGCTCCAGAAGGATGAGCAGAGAGAAGTGGCCCCTGGATTTGGCCAAAAGCTGGTCATTGGTGACTTTAACCAGGGCATTCTCAGTGAAGTGGCGTGGGCAAAAGCCAGATTGAAGTGGATCCAGGATGGAGTTGTTAGAGAGGTAGCTTGTGAGACTGCTGTAGACCAGTCGTTCAAGTAGTTTGGAGGCGAAAGGGAGAAGAGAGTGGGGGCAGTAGTTTGTGGGTGATGAAGGGTCGAGGTTGGGAGCAGACAGTGGGGGAGAGGGAGCGGAGAAGATGGGAGGGGGTCCAGGTGGAGGGGGGGGGGAGAGGATAAGATGAGGGAGTGAACTTCCTTGTCTGAAGTGGGACGGAAGGAGGACAGGGTGGGATAGATGGAGGGGAGGGATGATGGGGGTAGCAGAGGGGTGACAGGGGGAGATGTGTCAGATATCCTCAATTTTGGAGATGAAGAAGGAAGCAAAGTCAGTGGCAGTGAGGGAGGATGGGAGTGGAGAAGGAAGGGGGCGAAGGAGAGTTTTGAAAGTTCCAAAGAGATGGCGTGGACAGGAGGTGGGAAGAGATGAGTACTTGGATAAAGGATTGCTTGGCGAGGGAAAGAGCAGAGCTGTAGGAGGAGAGAATAAACTTGAAATGGAGGAAGTCCGGCAGAGAGTGAGATTTCCTCCAGGAGCGTTCAGCGGAGCCTGAGCATTTTTGTAAGAAACGTGTTAGTTTGTTGTGCCAGGGTTGGGGTTTGGAGTGGCGGAGGGGGACAGAGAAGAGGGGGGCCACAGAGTCGAGAGCAGCGGTTAGGGAAGAGTTGCGCCTAAGAAATTTGTGGTTCTCCAATTGCCAGCATGCTCTAGCAGCACTACAAACTGGGCATTTCAGGGCTTGCTGGGACCTGTAGTGCATTTAACTATTAAATGCTTCTATGCCCCTAATCTGGTGTTTGGAGAAGAGCCTAGTGCTATTGACAGACAGTGGCACAGAGAGGATGGGGGCAGGTATTAAATACCCAGGCTCAGGCTTGCTGAAGGGGCCCTGTCCAGGTCGGCTACATAGGGGAATATAGCGCCCTTTTACAGTGCTGCTGAGAGGAAAAATGTTGCCCTATACAACTGCTGATGCCCCTGAAGTTATTATTTTATTTGTGTTAGTGGACCTGGCCATGCCTCCACGGATTTGGACATACCCCCTTTAGCAGGGCCGGCTCCAGGCCTACTAGCACCCTGAGCGAGAAAATGTCAAAGCGTCCCCACTCCTGGAAAAGTGGGCATGGCCTCCTGGAAAAGTGGGCGTGGCCTTGCAACTTCATATTATTACACTATAAATAAATATATTTTCACACACCCTCTACGCACACAATTAACAGCCTTACACATAACACAGTAGTTTTCCTTACACACAGTCTCCAGTATAGTGCCAGATACACAATGTCTACAGAAGTGCAGTGCCAGATAGACATGACATGCCCCCCAGCATTGCCAGATAGACATGACATGCCCCCCAGCAGTGCCAGATAGACATGACATGCCCCCCCAGCAGTGCCAGCTACACATGACATGCCCTCCCAGCAGTGCCAGCTACATATAACATGCCCCGCAGCAGTGCCAGCTACAGATGATATGCCCCACAGCAGTGCCAGATACACATGATATGCCCCCCAGCAGTGCCAGCTACACATGATATGCCCCATAGCAGGCCCAGTACACATGCCCCACAGTGCCAGATACACATGCCCCACAGTGCCAGATATGCCCCCCGTGCCAGATATGCCCACAGTGCCAGATACACATGCCCCACATTGCCAGATATGCCCCCAGTCCCAGATACACATGCCCCACAGTGCCATATATGCTCACAGTGCCAGATACACATGCCCCACAGTGCCAGATATGCCCCCAGTCCCAGATACACATGCCCCACAGTGCCATATATGCCCCCAGTGCCAGATACACCTGCTCCAACAGTGCCAGATATGCCCCCAGTGCCAGATACACATGCCCCAACAGTGCCAGATATGCCCCCAGTGCCAGATACACATGCCCCACAGTGCCAGATATGCCCCCAGTCCCAGATACACATGCCCCACAGAGCCAGATATGCCCACAGTGCCAGATATACATGCCCCACAGTTCCAGATATGCCCCCAGCCCCAGATACACATGCCCCACAGTGCCAGATATGCCCCCAGTCCCAGATACACATGCCCCAACAGTGCCAGATTTGCCCCCAGTGCCATATACACATGCCCCAACAGTGCCAGATATGCCCACAGTGCCAGATACAAATGCCCCACAGTACCAGATATACCTACCCACCAGTGCCAGATATGCTCCCCTGTGCCAGATATGCCCCCAGTGCCAGATACACCTGCCCCACAGTGCCAGATATGCCCCCAGTGCCAGATATGCCCCCAGTGCCAGATATGCCCCCCAGTGCCAGATACATCTGCCCCACAGTGCCAGATATGCCCCCAGTGCCAGATATGCCCCCCAGTGCCAGATACACATACACCCCCCCAGTGCCAGATATGCCCCCAGTGCCAGATATGCCCCCTGTGCCAGATACACCTGTCCCACAGTGCCATATATGCCCCCCAGTGCCAGATACACATACACATCTCCCCCAGTGCCAGATATGCCCCCCAGTGCCAGATATGCCCCCAGTGCCAGATACACCTGCCCTACATTGCCAGATAAGCCCCAGTCCCAGATACACATGTCCCCACACATTCCCACCCCCCACCCCCAAGTGCTGCTCACCGCGCTGCTGCTGCCGATGGTTCTCTTGGGCAGGGAGGTGGCTGCTGCTCCTGCCGTGTGTGAGGACGGGGAGGAGAGTGCAGCGTGCGCATCTCCTTCCCCTCAGTCTCCGGCGGGTGGGCGCACTACAAGTACTAATAACTCGGTGCGCACTATGTGCGCTGTGCGGCACCAACGTCTGATGCCGCACAGCGCACGTGCACTGAGTAGTTTTGCATAGTCCCGCCCACAGCACAGAGGCAGCCACTGACTGCTGGCTGGGAGTGGAACTTGGAGGCGGGCTGGGGACGGACGGATGCTGCTGGAGCCTGGACGCACACACAGACACAGGACCAGGCTCCAGGCTCCAATATGGCGGTGCCAGCGAGCGGCGCCCATTAAGGGTGGCGCCCTGCGCGGCCACTCTATTGGAACATGCCTGGAGCCGTCCCTGCCCTTTAGAACCAGGGCCTATTGCCATTATTGGTGGCTTTGTTGGCTGTAGGACTGGTTTTACCCTGGAGGTGGCTTTTGTTTGCGGGCAAAGCCCATAATGCTAACTGGTCTAGCAAAGAATTATTTATGTTGGAGCTGAATCCACCACACCTGGCTGGTCATGCCTACTGCTATTAAAAAAAAGTTTTGCCTTTTGCCACTAACTTATACACCCAGCTGAGAGTTCTTTGGCTTAACTCTCTCATTACTTAGACCTTAACAATGTAACCTCAGTCTGTTTAAGGGGTTCAATGAGTCTAACTCGACAACACAGGCTTTTATTAGGGACCTTGTATCAAGCCTTGAGGGAAGATGTATCAAGCCTACGAATAGAGTTATTGCCCAAAGCATCCAATTAGCGATTAACTGTCCTCTTATATATTGTTTTAAATAAATTACAGTTAGGAGCTGATTATTTGCTGTAGATGCCCCTCACTCATACCCCCATGTCTCTATCATTTCTTCTTGCCTCACAATTTCACTGTCGACTTGTCCTGCCTGGGTTTAGCCCTGCCCCCAGAGATCTCTGTGAGCTTGGCTGTATTTAGTTTCCATCAACCATGCGAGCAGCAGTACCAGCACGAGTGCTGCCGGGACTGTAACTAGGGTGTTGTAGAGTGTGCCATGATGGAGCGAAGTGTGCCATGGCATATAGCACTGCAGGGTAGCGGGCACTGTTGGCGGCACTTGTCAATTATCTGTTTAATTACTTTCACTTGCAGCTTCCCTCTCCTCTTTGAAGCTCAGCATCTCTGAACGCTGGTCTCCTTCCCTCACCCCTTCCGTCGCTAATACCTATATAACATTCATGAACTTAACTTGAGAGCTCTTTGTTATGCCGGGTACATACTGGATGAAGTAAATTACAAATGCAACCAGCGCTCTACTTATCCAGATACTCGGGGGATGGCAGCAATACATGATTGGGGCTTAACCCAAAGCCTCCAAGAAATAAATGGCGTCACAGGGGTTTCACAACTGCACCTGAGCAATGATGGTGTTAATCTTATGAGCAATAAGACAGTAAATGGGATATAAGTATTTATTCTACTAAAAAGAAATGATACAAAGCAATGATTTGCATTCACGCAAACTAATGAAAAAAGAGAGAAAATAAAGAAAAAGTAATGAATGTAAAAAATAAACAAAATATATGATTGCAGGGTATGAGGTAGATCAAATGTGAGTTATGAGTCCAACGTCTAGTGCAATAGAGTGTGGCGTCCCACCTCGTTGAATTGCACTGCTCGAATTCCACACTATATGAAATAACATACAACACAATCCCAATTGGGAATGGGAGCTCATGTAATCAGTTGGAACTTGAGGTTGGAGATCTATTATGGATGTTAAAGTTCTCCTCTTTTCAGAGGCAGGTTCTGGTCCGGCAACAGTAGCAATACTAAGGGGTACCCCTGACTGGATAGCGGGGGGACAAGGTTGCCATAAGACAAGTAAACTGTTCACTCCGGACTCTCCGCTTGTCACCTCTGCCACGGGCGATGGGAGGCGCCTGCGTCCACAGACGTCCACCGCCTGCTGGGTCCGAGGTACGTGGTCGTGTCTCTGGGGGGAAAGTAGCGCTGGCTTCGGGACCCACAAAGGGACTGTCCGCCACGTACCTCCCCTCTTACGGAGCTGTTACCTTATCTCCTGCGCTTGAATCCCAGCGTCCGCTTCCACTTCTGTGCTCGGTCTTCCTTGCAGCTGTTAATCGGTACTCTACTTCCTGGTCTCGCACCTCTCGGCCACGTGACTCTATCTTCCTCCTCAGTTCCTCCTGTGTCTTTGGTGTATTTTACGTGAAAGTTGATATAGAGCTCCGCTGTGCTGTATAAGTGAACACTAATTTTCAAAGTAGAAACTCTGTGTTTTCCTCCAACGCGTGTCGACCCGTCTGGGTCTTCCTCAGGGAGTCCTTGAATGCCATCTTTGTTAAGGGCTATTTATGCACATATTTGATTGCATCATGTGAGTGGGTGTGTTCCTTGGTTCGTCCCAGGGAACACATAAATGGCAATATTATAGGTTAACGTGAAGAATATAAGTAATACAGAAATACTGAAAAAGAAGAGTATAATAAAAACACTGAACAGTGAATGTAAAGAAAATATAGAATATAGTTGTGTGAAAGAGAATGATTGTATTACATGGATAAGTAATGTGTCACATGATTTATCCTATGGCCGTAGCACAGTGTTGATTGGATTGAATAAATGAATGAATTGATATTAATTAAATCTGGGAAATAATGGGGTGAAAGGGGGAGGGGGTTTTGGTCCAGGTTTCCCTGTTTTCTGTACATGTGGAACTTCAGAACACTATATGTTAGAGTAATTGATTGTAAGGCTGATCAGTATATTAATAAGGGACATAAAACCAGAATACTTGTATAAATAAATAAATCTGTGACAGTGATCTTTATCCTTCAAATGCACTTCATGAGTAAATGAGGTATGAAATTTACAAGGCAAATGACGAACTGTACCGTCAATTCATAACTATTGATCTCACTTCGTTATCTAAATTGAGACCCTGTGGTCTCAACGTTTTCAGAGTGTATATCCACCTTAATTCTTCTTTATTGATTTTCTTCAAAAAATCTCCTCTCCAATTAGGTGATACTAACTTGATTCCCAGAATTCTCATACCTATAGGATTGCTGTCATGCAGTTCTTTAAAATGGTGTGACAAATTGTGTGTTTCTAATCCCTTTCTCACGTTCCTAATATGTTCTGATATTCTTGTCTTTAAGGGTCTTATCGTTCTGCCTACGTACTGTAATTTACATGGGCATTCAATGAGGTATATTACCCCTTTGCTATGGCATGAGATATGTTCCTGTATATCAAAATCTTCTCCTGTTTTGTTAGAAACAAAGTTGGAGATCTTTTTAGTATTAACTTTGTGTGTTTTACAATAGCTACAAGTACCACAATGAAAAAAACCTTTGTTGAGGCTCTGTCCTGTTAAAGTGGTCTGTGTTGTCTCTATCTTTCTATGGTGACTGTGTGACAATCTAGATTTCAAGTCTGGCGCTCTTCTGTAGACCCCTTTCGGTCTTGATGGGAGTGTGTCAGCTAGTAAATCGTCTTCTAGAAGGATGTGCCAATGTTTATATAAAATATTTTCTTAGAAAAATAAAAACCAAATAACTGCTTGTAAAAGCGCCTATGTAATAGACTAGATAATAAAAATAAATTCCCCTGATAGAACGCGCGGCCGTAAACACTAAGTGGGTGTCCGATAAAGGATAATAAAACAAAAGAAACGGCTGCGCAATGTTCCAGGGAAAGAATGAGAGCCGACGTTAAAAAATAATTAATTTATTAACCATAAGCACTAAATAAAAACAAACTATTACAATAACAGTTAGATATATTAAAAGGTAATATATATATATTATGTTATATTGTTAGGTACACCTTGATAGGTACAGACATGGTAGATATCGTGGTGAATTGAGGCAGCTTGTATAAATTAGCTTGCTGAAAGTCCGCAGTCACTCACATGGATTATAACTTGTGGTAGCGCTCGAGAATATTAATTAGCAGAGCGGTCCCAGGTGAAGCACAAAAATCCCCGTCACAGTACTGGATCGGTGGAATAAATACCTCTCCTGTGGGCTGGTCTGAGACTGGGCGTCCCCGGTTTTTTGTCCTGCGTTGCCCACTAGTGCTGTGCAGCAAGGAGATGAGGAGAACCGCCGGGCTGGTGGAGCGGGTGAGAGCCGCGTGCTGGTGTGAGCGGCTTTGCGGAAATCAGGGAAGCGGTATACAGGTCCGTTGGTTCACGGAAAGTTGCTTCAGATATGGGTACCTAGATCAAGGTGTGTAGGAGAGGTGGAGTCCTAACGCGTTTCGTCACGTATCACGTGACTTTATCAAAGGTATATTCATGCATCTAGACTGGATAGTATTTAAAGCCAAAAGGCCAAGAGTGCACAGGTGTATATAATCAATGATTAAACAAGGATTAGTTAAAACACTATTATTGATTAAAAATTAAAAACGTCGGCTCACACACTAAAATGCCTAATAGATATAATAAAGACAGTTTAGTAATATCCACAGAAAGTTATTATAAAGAATATACTCAAGTCTAGGAAATAAATACGAGCTCATTATATCAAAATATAAATACAATGTAAACAGACAACAGATAATAATAACACATAATTAAAAACGCATATGCGGACAATATAACTAATTAGATATCCCAAAAGGCTGCATCTGACAGAAATTTGTTTGTATAAAAATTGGTGAGAATCATAAACAAACGGTGTTGTATTGTGCCCGAGGTAATATACAGATCTTTTACTCTCACTTGAATAATCCTTTGTAACTATGTATAAATATATTTATGTATACACAAATGGCTCCAGAGAAATATAATGTTAAACAAAATAAGGAATAATAAAAATAAAAATAAAGAGAAGAATAAAAAAAGAAAAAATTATCTGCTAATCCTTCTCAAGAATATCATAAATCCCTGACATTATTAGTTAAGGCTGCTGCAGATAAAGGCATCATATCAAAGGATGAATCAAGATACTTGATACCACTTCACCCTATTAACCCCACCTATTATCACTTACCCAAGATTCACAAGTCACTCACTGCACCTCCTGGTAGACCCATTATTTCTGGTGTTGGGTCCCTCACGTCTAATTTGTCACATTTTGTTGATTATTTTTTACAGCCACTTGCTTCTGCACTTCGTTCACATATCCAGGATACTACCTCTTTTTTGAACGCCATCGCAGAAATTAATTGGAAAACCTCCTTTTTCTTTATGACCTGTGATGTACAGGCGCTTTACTCAAATATTCCGTACCAGAAGGGTTTATCTACAATAGCGGATTGTCTTTTACAATCCCGTTCACTTAAGATGGAGCTACAACAATTCATATTAGACTCCATCTCTTTCATATTATCACATAACTATTTTGTTTTTAACACAAATTA
This sequence comes from Pseudophryne corroboree, assembly GCF_028390025.1. NCBI lineage: Eukaryota > Metazoa > Chordata > Amphibia > Anura > Myobatrachidae > Pseudophryne > Pseudophryne corroboree. Next base: position 226,731,700 of record NC_086446.1, read on the forward strand.
TTATTTACAGATACTTGGGACGGCCATGGGGACGAGGTTCGCGCCCAGCTTCGCCAACCTGTACATGGGGGCCTTCGAGCATACCCATGTGTGGGGGCGGAGTTTTGGCGCGGACCTCGTCTACTATAGCCGTTACATAGATGATATGTTTTTCATTTTTGATGGCGATATCTCCCTTTCTTCTGATTTCATCTCTCAGTTAAATAATAATGAATTTAATTTAAGTTTTATTAGTACTTCACATCGATCTTCTATCACCTTTCTTGATATATCCTTGGAGGTAATTGATGGTAGAATCCTTACTAAAACCTTTCGGAAAGAAGTTGACACTAAATTATTTACATTATGATAGCTCACATTACAAACCGTTGTTAAATAATATACCCTTTGGACAATTTAGACGTATGAAACGTAATTGTAGTGATCCACATGATTATCATTTACAAGCGGATGAACTTTCCCTTTCTTTCCAACATAGGGGTTACCCTTTGGCTCTGATTAAATCAGCCAGACAAAAGGCTAATAAGTTAGTAAGAAATGATCTGCTATCTTATGAATCACATTCACAGAAATTTGAAAAAGAACAGCCCCTTTTCCTTTCACAATTCAATAGTTCCTCATCCAAAGTTCGGAATATTATCCATAATAATTACCCCATTTTACTTACAGATCAAGTACTCAGAACAGAATTAAATGATACACCTTCCGTTATTTTAAAAAAAATCTAAGAATTGACAACATGCTCTGGCTCCCAGCCACTTTGTAGATAAAAGGACTGTAGACAGGGCCGTCATTTCATATGGGCTCAATGGGCTCTTGCCCAAGAGCCTCAGGAGTATAAGGGCCCTAGGCTGATAGCTGAGGGTCCCCTCTTTCCAGGGGTACCAGATTTTTTTAAATCGGCCCTAGGGAACCAGAGATATCCGACTTCAAAGCAGTGGCCCCCATCCACGCCTTTTAATTGCTCTTCCCAGCCAGATATCTCAGGCTCTGTATGACTTAGAGTTTTTCTGAGCTGGGACTCTCCACTTTCAGTGGACTCTTCTAGCAGCTTGTCTCTACTATGCCCAGAACCAGAGACATCAGCCTTCAAGCAGCTGGTCCTTGCTCAATCTCCATACGCCTAATATGCAGTTTTATATATTTGTTGGTGGATTGCTCTGGCTCCTGAACTCTGATCTCCAAGTCCCCAGTACCTCCCTAAAGGTGTCCCCAGTACCTCCCTAAAGGTGTCCCCAGTACCTCCCGAAAGGTGGGACTCTCAAATTTTTTATCCCATGCAAAGCTAAGAAATCTTTTTCCAGGAACTTGAGATATCTGCAATCAAGCAAGCTGCCATCTCACCAGAAAATTATGAAAATTAAGACCACTCCACTATCCACCCCTCCATTACATATTAAACACCCACTACCACCCTAGAAGTCATGTACCTAGGCCCCTTCATTCAGTCCAATGCCCCTGCTACAGTTTTGGGCTCTCCCTCCCACCCCATCTCCCACCATCTGTGCAGTAAAGGAGTAATTAGCAGAAATGACTGCTCCAGGTCCTACATGCTGAGCGGAAGATAGAACACCCCCTACCACCCGTGGGACATCAAAGCTGCCGCTGATAGCACCCCCACCCATGGAGGGTGGGTAGGGGCCCCAGTGTATTGCTGTGCCCAGGGGCCCACACTGCTGTTAAGACGGCCCTGACTGCAGATACGTCTGCAATCCCACTAAATACCTCCCAGTGGCTCTCCAACATCAAAGGATGCTTTAGATGCGGTGCAAAACAGTTCATCACCTGCTCTAACATTCAGAATAATTCTAAATTTTTCATCTCTTCTGATGGGAAACAATTTGAGATACGTTCCTTTGTCAACTGCAACAGTTCTTATGTCATTTATCTGTTAGTCTGCAAGTGTAACCTCACTTACGTGGGTAGAACAACCCGTAAACTCAGGACTAGATTTCTAGAACATAGTAACCAGGGCCGTTTCTAGACAATTTGGATCCCAGTGCGAGATTTCAAAATGCGCCCCCCCATTGCAATAAAAAAAATTGCGTGCCCCCCCCACATAGCTATAAAAAGAAAAAGCATGCGCGCGCGCTCCAGACAAGGGTGTGTGGCCTGAATAAAATGGGTGTGGACTCATTAAAGTGGGCGTGGCCTCATCTGATATCATCACGCCCACCACAGAAAAAAAATTAATAAATAAAAAAAAGTCCCAATTTTACACATTACAGCAGGCAATTGTCCCCATTTTACACAGCGCGGCAGGCAGGTGTCCCCATTTTACACAGCGCGGCAGGCAGGTGTCCCCATTTTACACAGCGCGGCAGGCAGGTGCAGTGCAGTAACTAGGCATTTTAGCGCTGTGTGCAAGAAACGGCAACAGCGCCCCCCATGCAAGATAGGGGCGTGGCTTCATGGGGAAGAGGTGTGACCACCAAATAATACCAATTCATACTACGGTGCACAGTAGTCTCCATCATTCAAATTACGCAGCCCAGTAGCGCCACTACACCAGGTAGAGCCCCTTTTACACATTACGGCAGACAGTCCCCCTTTTTACACATTACAGCAGACAGCGTCCCCCTTTTACACATTACAGCTGACAGTCCTCCTTTTTACACATTACGGCAGACAGTCCCCCTTTTTACACATTACGGCAGACAGTGTCCCCTTTTTACACATTACGGCAGACAGTCCCCCTTTTTACACATTACGGCAGACAGCGTCCCCTTTTTACACATTACGGCAGACAGCGTCCCCTTTTTACACATTACGGCAGACAGCGTCCCCTTTTTTACACATTACGATAGACAGCGTCCCTCTTTTTACACATTACGGCAGACAGCGTCCCCTTTTTACACATTATGGCAGACAGAATAGATAGAGAAATAGAGAGAGAGAGAGATACTTACCATCTCTCCCCGCTGGCAGTCAGGTTCCTCGTGCTGGCAGATCCCTCGGTGCAGGCAAGGGAGAAGGAAGAGGAAGGAACCGCATCCCAGCATTAACAGCAGCACCGGGCAGCCAATACAGAAGGAGAGGGGACTGCTGCAGCTGCATCTCTACCAATTACATAGCGCTGCTGCGGCTCCAGTCCCCCTCCCTCCTACTCCTTCTCCGCTGCATCCGGCGCTGCTGCTCTCCTCACCAGCGTGGCGCACACAGCAGAGGCGTCTCAATTTGACTCATTACAAGCTGTTGGCCATTGCGCCCTCTGGGCAACTGCGCTGTGTGCCAGGCACACCTGGCACACACGTAGTTACGGCCCTGGTATGCTTGTATGTATGTATGCATGTATGTAATGTATGTATGTATATATGAAGCAATTTTCCCCGGCACTCCAGACCCACTGCTTAACTGGCTTTGGTGCCCTCCTCAAAGGCATAGGCCCAGATAGGCATACATTCCATGTGGTGGGCGGCACTTAGACGGACATACAGATAGTTAATGCAAAAAAAACCCCGTAGGGTGTTCTTTTAATGTGACGTTTCGGGGTATTTCTCCGTTTCTGTCTGAAGAAGGGGAGAAATACCCCGAAATATCACATAATAAAGGCACACCCTACGGGTTTTTTTTTGCAATACCTATCTGTATGCTAGTCTCTGAGTGTCGCCCACCACATGGAATAAATACATACACACACATATCCACATATTATATATACACACACACTTTAAATACATATATACACACACACACACTATAAAATACACACTGTACATATATATACATATTTATGTTTATATTATTATAATTATTATATTTGGAGTAGAAAAATAAATAAAAAAGTTTAGAGCAGCCCCCAGGCAGCCAGGAGGTATGAGTTGTCTCACCTCGGTCACTGCAATCAGGAGGATCATCAGAGGCTGGGCCGGCCTTCAACGAGCAGCAACCCCCATCATGCTTGTATAGACTGTGTGTGCTTGTACCTTGTGCTGTGCTGTGGAGTGAGAAGCGCGGTGGTGCCCTAGCAGAAGCTTCACGGTGTCACGCAGCGTGAAGTCATGTGTTGCGGTGAGTCTCCGTGTATACATACATATGCGGTGCATGGAGGACTAGGAGAGCCTTTCACTGCGCCGCCTCCATAAGCAAGATATCCAGGCTGGCGGCATTTGAGCCACCTAATCGCGGCAGTGGTGGGGGAGGAGCGTTGAGGCCGGAAGGGGTGCGCCCTGGGACGCTGCAGTAGAAGGAGTTTCTTTCCCTTATCTACTGCAGCATACAGCTCTGAAGAATGCGGTGGGCCTATTCGGAGTGTCGGCTTGCAGCTTCATCAGCCCCTTTGTTAATCTGGCCCTGCAGCTCCCATGCTCTGTAGTACGGGAGGACCCACCAACATGCCCCAGCCGCTGAGGCGGCTTGCTGTGCTGGGGCGGGCTGCGGGTGGGCAGTGGAACTGTACGGAGCTCTGATGCTCCGTACAGTGTTGAACAGTGCCGTGACTGCGCTACCCAGGGCTCTGCGCTGTGTGCGAGGCCCCTCTCGCACACACCTAGTTACGGCCCTGGGCAGGTGTCCCCATTTTACACAGCGCGGCAGGCAGGTGTCCCCATTTTACACAGCGCGGCAGGCAGGTGTCCCCATTTTACACAGCGCGGCAGGCAGGTGTCCCCATTTTACAAAGCGCGGCAGGCAGGTATCCCCATTTTACACATTGCGGCAGGCAGGTATCCCCATTTTACACAGTACGGCAGGCAGATATGCCCATTTTACACAGTACGCAGGCAGGTGCCCCCATTTTACAAAGTGCGGCAGGCAGGTATCCCCATTTTACACAGTACGGCAGGCAGATATCCCCATTTTACACAGTACGGCAGGCAGATATGCCCATTTTACACAGTACGCAGGCAGGTGTCCCCATTTTACAAAGTGCGGCAGGCAGGTATCCCCATTTTACACAGTACGGCAGGCAGATATCCCCATTTTACACAGTACGCAGGCAGGTGCCCCCATTTTACACAGTGCGGCAGGCAGGTGTCCCCATTTTACAAAGTGCGGCAGACAGGTATCCCCATTTTACACAGTACGGCAGGCAGGTGTCCCCATTTTACACAGTACGCAGGCAGGTGTCCCCATTTTACAAAGTGCAGCAGGCAGGTATCCCCATTTTACACAGTACGGCAGGCAAGTATCCCCATTTTACACAGTACGCAGGCAGGTGCCCCCATTTTACACAGTGCGGCAGGCAGGTGCCCCCATTTTACACAGTGCGGCGGGCAGGTATCCCCATTTTACACAGTACGCAGGCAGGTGCCCCCATTTTACACAGTGCGGCAGGCAGGTATCCCCATTTTACACAGTGAGGCAGGCAGGTGTCAAGTGGGGGGGAAAGGAAGGGGGAGAGAGAGAGATAGAGATACTACTTACATCTTCCCGCTCTTCGGGTCCGGCCGCCTCACGTCCCTCGCGCCGGCCGCCTCCTCTTTCCAGGCTTATCTCCTCTCCTCCCTCTTCCCGAGCGCTCCTGACGTCACGACGCAAACGCGTCATTCCACGAAACTCCGCTCCCCCCCCGAGCAGGAGCGCTCGGTAAGAGGGAGGAGAGGAGATAAGGAAAGACAAGTGCCGCGGCGGGCGCCCCGTTCAGTTGCACGGCTCGCCCGCCGCTAGAAACGGCACTGGACGTAACATACAAAAGGGATTCTTTTTTCACAGTGTCTCTAGACACTTCTCTGAAATACACCAAAAAAACCCTGAGGAAATTCAACTTATTGGTATTGAAACCATTATGCACACGTCACGGGGTGGGAATAGATATAAGAAACTCTGTCTCAGGGAAAACTACTGGATTCACAAACTGAAAACCCTTTCTCCAGAAGGACTAAATGAATCAATTGAGTTTGATCTCTGATATTAAGATTGTTACTTCTCTTCCCCTGTGGGTTATAGGCTGACTCTGAGTCGAATTAATCTCTGTACCTATTTATCTATAGTAATTGCTTTATCTATTTTTGTTTTTTATTGTTCTATTGAGGATTATTCAATAATGTTCTTTATATGTTACATACATTTTTTTGGTTTTTCTGCTGTTTTATCACTTTTTTCCAGGTTGATTCCACTCTGGGATCTATCTTTATCATTGTCCTTTATCATCATAGCAATGTCTATTATAAATCAGCTGCTTGATTTGTACAGTTTAGAGCTGGGCACTAGGTTTCATTGCTAGTATACCTTATTTTCACCTATACTTCAAAGAGCAGCCCAGTGGCTCATGAGGTTTGGTCACTGATCCTATACAGACAGAGACCCGAGTTTGGATCCCAGTCCGATACAATTTTTTCTTTTTTTATTCTTCTCTTTATTTTTATTTTTATTATTTCTTATTTTGTTTAACATTATATTTCTCTGAAGCCATTTGTGTATACATAAATATATTTATACATAGCTACAAAGGATTATTCAAGTGAGAGTAAAAGATCTGTATATTACCTCGGGCACAATACAACACCGTTTGTTTATGATTCTCACCGATTTTTATACAAACAAATTTCTGTCAGATGCAGCCTTTTGGGATATCTAATTAGTTATATTGTCCGCATATGCGTTTTTAATTATGTGTTATTATTATCTGTTGTCTGTTTACATTGTATTTCTATTTCGATATAATGAGCTCGTATTTATTTCATAGACTTGAGTATATTCTTTATAATAACTTTCTGTGGATATTACTAAACTGTCTTTATTATATCTATTAGGCATTTTAGTGTGTGAGCCGACGTTTTTAATTTGTAATCAATAATAGTGTTTTAACTAATCCTTGTTTAATCATTGATTATATACACCTGTGCACTCTTGGCCTTTTGGCTTTAAATACTATCCAGTCTAGAGGCAAGAATATACCTTTGATAAAGTCACGAGATACATGACGAAACGCGTTAGGACTCCGCCTCTCCTACACACCTTGATCTAGGTACCCATATCTGAAGCAACTTGCCGTGAACCAACGGACCTGTATACCGCTTCCCTGATTTCCGCAATGCCGCTCACACCAGCACGCGGCTCTCACCCGCTCCACCAGCCCAGCGGTTCCCCTCATCTCCTTGCTGCACAGCACTAGTGGGCAATGCAGGACAAAAAACCGGGGACGCCCGGTCTCGGACCAGCCCACAGGAGATGTATTTATTCCACCGATCCAGTACTGTGACAGGGATTTTTGTGCTTCACCTGGGACCGCTCTGCTAATTAATATTCACAAGCGCTACCACAAGTTATAATCCATGTGAGTGACTGCGGACTTTCAGCAAGCTAATTTATACAAGCTGCCTCAATTCACCACGATATCTACCATATCTATACCTATCAAGGTGTACCTAACAATATAACATAATATATATATTACCTTTTAATATATCTAACTGTTATTGTAATAGTTTGTTTTTATTTAGTGCTTATGGTTAATAAATTAATTATTTTTTAACGTCGGCTCTCATTCTTACCCTGGTACATTGCGCAGCCGTTTCTTTTGTTTTATTATAAAATCTTTTCTAGTTGTTTATTATTGGTATGGTACTGATCCTTTTAAACTGGCCTGACGGAATGCTCTTTAACCAATTGGGATGGTGTCCACTGCTGTTTAGAATATAACTATTCACGTCTACACTCTTTTGAAAAGTTCTCGTGTGTATGACTGGGTTTTCTATAAAGACCGTTATGTCCAAGAAATTTACTGTAGATTGACTGTAATCTGTAGTAAAAATCAGATTGCTGTTATTTGATTCGATGTATGTCAAGAACTCTAGTAGTTTTTCTTCTGTGCCCTGCCAAATGAAAATGACATCATCTATGTACCTTCGCCAGAGGACCAGGTTTGCTCCAAAGTCATGCCCACACCAAATATTGGTGTCCTCCCACCTACTCATGAATAAATTGGCATAACTTGGAGCAAACCTGGTCCCCATAGCTGTGCCTGTAGTTTGTCTGTAATGGGTGTCGTTAAACCAAAAATAGTTATGTTGTAAGATGAATTTTATGCATTCCAGAATGAAAGCCGATTGTCTTGAATCTAAGGTCTGATCTGATGAGAGAAAATGTTGCACTGCAGCAAAACCCTGCTCCTGATCGATGATTGTGTACAACGATGTAACGTCACTTGTACAGATCCAAAAATCCTCCAACCAAGTGACGTTACTCAGTGTTCTGATGATATCCGTGGTGTCTTGTATGTATGATTTCTGCACTTTGACGTATGTCTGTAGGTATGAGTCAATATACTGAGATAAGTTGGATGTAAGAGAGCCTATTCCTGATATTATTGGACGGCCTGGTGGATTGAGTTTGTCTTTGTGTACTTTTGGCAAGTAATAGAATACAGGGAGTATGAGATTGTCGGTTCCTAGAAAGCTGTATTCTTTTTTGTTCAGGATGCCTAATTCTGGGCCTTCTTTTAACAGTTTATCTAAGCACTTTTTGTAATCACTGGTAGGATCTTGTGCAAGGGTTTCATACGTGTCCTTATCGCTTAGAATTCTAAGTGATTCTGTTATGTAGTCTTTCTTGTCTATCAATTATCTGTTTAATTACTATCACTTGCAGCTTCACTCTCCTCTTTGAAGCCCAGTATCTCTGACCGCTGGTCTCCTTCCCTCACCCCTTCGGTCGCTAATACCTATATAACATTCATGAACTTAACTTGAGAGCTCTTTGTTATGCCGGGTACATACTGGATGAAGTGTGTACCCGGCAATATCATTAGCGATGGGACCCAGCAATGGGGCATACATCGGCAAGTGCATACACACTTGTTTATGCAATAATCAATGAGCAACGGTGTGTGTGTGTGTGGGGTAGCGGGGACCTTGCTGCATTCAGCAGCATGACCCTCACTGGCAGTGTCATCCGTTGGACCTGCATGTATGGCCAATGGACGATGTCATTGATGATGCATAGTTAGCTACATTGTGCATACACAATAGATGATATCATGAACGATGTGTCTGCATCAGGCACAATGTCCATGATATTGTCTAGTGGGTACCCAGCTCTATTCAGTCACACTAACCTTTATTACATTTCAAGATGCGAACATACCCAGGATTCGAAACAATCGCCTGTGGCACTGCAGTCAGACACTCTGTTCATTAAGTTATCTGACCTTGCTTAGAAAGCTAAAATTCTATTTGAAGCTCACCTTGTACTTTGTGAAAATGATCAGCAGTGCAGCTGAGCAGATCTACATATTATGTAAAACAAGAGTTTTGCAGCGCATATAGATTGGGCAAAGATAATTTTAATATTTTATTACAATAAGAATATAAAAAAAAATATAATAACATTCAAAAATCCATAACCACCGGCCGGTAATTTAAATCCCTAAATGCTCATTTAAAAACATAAAATATACTCTACACTGCTATGCACAGTTATAGAAAATCACTCCCACCTAAAATATATGTCTATATAGACCAGGAATGTATAGAGGCTCATTCAGCAATTAATATCGCTGTGTCACTATGTTTAATATAACAATATGGCGCCCTAAATACCATTTCTTGCGGCTAAGAAAGAGCAATAACACCTGCAGTGTGTGTCTTATCAACCACACTATATTGGACAATCTGTTTTGAAAATGTAGCTGTTCATTCAGCAATTAGCAACACTGTAGCATTAAGGATCTATATAACAACTTAGCATACTGTGCACTGGTTCATACAGCTGACGAAAGTCACTGATAGCCACAATGGTGTTTCGGAAGCCACAAAGTTTTTAACTAAATAGATAAGCTCACCGATCCTTCCAGCATTAAATTAGCAAAGACCTCCTCCCGGCCGCTGGTGCTTTTAACCTTCTGATGAAGCCGCTGAACCCGGAGGGAGGCGGGGAAATGTGTTAAAGGACTCACATAGCTCTGCTCCATACCACTGTCATTGGAAACGCTCACCGCCCGCTGCAGCTCCAAGCTGTCCTACGTTATCTACACGGACCCAATCCTCCAGAGATGACTGCTCTTAAAGGTTAAAAGCACCAGCAGCCGGGAGGAGTTCTTTGCTAATTTAATGCTGGAAGGAGCGGTGAGCTTATCTATTTCATCTGGCCAGACGCTTTAAACAATTAATCTGTGACATTCAGCTTCAAACAGTTCTTAATTGCTGAACGGACTGTTAAAAACTTTGTGGCTTCTGAAACACCATTGTGGCTATCAGTGACTTTCGTCAGCTGGATGAACCAGTACACAGTATGCTAAGTTGTTATATAGATCCTTAATGCTACAGTATTGCTAATTGCTGAATGAACTGCTACATTTTCAAAACAGATTGTCCAATATAGTGTGGTTGATAAGACACACACTGCAGGTGTTATTGCTCTTTATTAGCCACAAGAAATGGTATATAGGGTGCCATATTGTTATATTAAACATAGTGACACGGTGATATTAATTGCTGAATGAGCCTCTATACATTCCTGGTCTATATAGACTTATATTTTAGGTGGGAGTGATTTTCTATAACCGTGCATAGCTGTGTAGAGTATATTTTATATTTTTTAAATGAGCATTTAGGGATTTAAATTACCGGCCGGTGGTTATGGATTTTTGAATGTTATTATATATTTTTTTATATTATTATTGTAATGAAATATTAAAAGTCTCTTTGCCCAATTTATATGCGCTGCAATACTCTTGTTTTATATTTGATTTCTTCTTTCGTAAGGTTGAGTAGCCTTATTTTTTTGCTGGCAGCATACAGATTGGAGTGACAGAGCGCTTGGCTATACACTATTGTTCTGGCTTTTCTATATATTATGTGACTGCAAGGGATTGGATGTGTGGCCTCACACTACATAAAGCTCCTAAAATGCAATGCTGATTATTTGTTACAAAGTATAAGTACTGTAGCTACATATTGTCAGAATTGTCATAGTTTTTGAAGGAATCTGGGGTACGGCAGTATATTAAAATATGTTTAATAAAGAATATTGTAACCAGGGCCAAAACTAGGACATAGTGGGCAAGACAAAATTTGGCGTCCACCCCCAACATGTCTCCCAATGCCCCACCCCCCTCCTCAGGAACAGGCCCAAAATATCTGAAGGCTGGAATGGGGTCCAGTCCATCAGGTAGAGGTGAGTGAGGCCACATTGCTCCGGGCACCATGATTCACGCATGGGGAGATGTCCACAGCTGCAGTCGAAAGACCGACACAGACAGCAGAGCAGGGGTAATGTGCTGTGCAATCAGAGCTGCATGCTGTGGAGCACACTGAGGTCGACTGGCAGTGGCACATGATGCCGAGTATGGTGCTCTGTATAGCCATAGGCGTAACTATAGAGGGTGAAGAGGATGCAGCTGGCCCAGCGGCTTGAGGTAACCCAAAGGCAATCCCACTGCATACTCTAAAAATTTGTTTTTCTTCATTTCTTTTATGTCCTAGAGGATACTGGGGTCCACATTAGTACCATGGGGTATAGACGGGTCCACTAGGAGCCATGAACACTTTAAGAAATTTGAAAGTGTGGGCTTGCTCCTCCCTCTATGCCCTCCTACTAGACTCAGTTTAAAAAATGTGCCCAGAGAAGCCGGTCACGCTTGGGAAGCTCCTGAAGAGTTTTCTGCATTTCTTTTTTTTTCTATTGTTTTCAGGCAGGTCTGGCTGGCACCAGACTGCCTGCTTCATGGGACTTAGGGGGGAAAGGCCCAATCTCCCTTTGGTTAATGGTCCCGTTCCCCGCTGACAGGACACTGAGCTCCTGGGGGACCTATTCACAATCCCCACTACGGCGAGCATACAGACCCGCAGCATGCCGCTACCCCTAATAGAGCCAGAAGTCAGAAGAGTGGTGAGTAGGTGGCCGGCGTCCCGATTAGTGGGTTGCCGGCTGCAATGGCGGCACAAGGGTAGGAGTGCAGCGCTGATATGCATGCTGCACTCCAGGCTTCAGAGACACTGTAGTGACCGATGTGAGGGGCGAGCTGAAGCCACTAATGATACCCACACTGGCAATGCACTACAGGGGTTTTAACCCACTTTAGAACAGAATAATTACCTCAGCCAGTATAAATAACCCGGAAAGACCACGCGCCATTAAGGGGGCAGGGCTTCACTCTGAGTGGATCCAGCAGCTCACCAGCGCCATTTTCCCTCTTCAGCTATACACAGGCAGATTGACAGGGAAGCGCAGCTCCTCCACAAGGACTCCAGAACACCTCAGCGGTACCAGGGGGTCATAGCATGGGGGGGAGCAATATTTGGTGTACTAAGCCCTATTAAGGGTACTTAGTTTGCAACCCAGCTAAACTTGTTATTTAGCTATAGGGGTTCTGTGTAGTTGGCTCTGTGTCTCCCTAGGAGGGCTCTGTGTGGGTTAACCTATTTCCTGTGTGCGTATGCATGTTCTTTCACATTTACTATGTCAAAGGAGTATGTATCATGCGCAGCACAATGTTTTTCTAATCTGGGGGATCACTGCCACGTACTCAGGATAGTACACATTCTCAGGCTAGTGGATCTGAACCAGTATGGTTAGATTCATTAAAAGGGATGATTTCAAATATTTTTTATAAATTATCCCAAAATGAGAAAGAGACGCAATACTTAAGGCAATCTGTTGATGAACTGATGAATAGAGATTCAGTGGTCATTCCAGCATCTCAGACCCCTGCCATTTGTCCACAGAAGCGTACTCTGGCCCAAATCATACAGGTTGATACCGATGATGTATCAGACCTAGAGGAGGGTGAGGTGAACTCGGGAGGGGGGGATGTAGCTTTGTCACAAGGAATACAGGACCTGATGGAAGCTATTAGAGAGGTCCTGCAAATCCCTGATAAGGTATCAGAGGATGAGGAGGAATCTTATTTTAATGTGAAAAAGAAATCCTCAGCTACTTTCCCTGCATCTAAGGAATTAAATTCTCTATTTTAAGCAACTTGGGTCCTCACAAGAAATTTCAGGTCCTAAAACGGTTACTCACATCCTTCCCGTTTCCTCAGGATGTGTTATGAGCCACGGCTGTGGCTCATTCCTGTTTTGCATGTCGGTTAGGTATTTTATGTTTATAAGTTGTCTTGCAGGCCAGGATTTCCCGTTGCTCTGTTTAAGAATACTCTTGGTTGCTGCCGCTGGTGAGTCTGTGTAATTGCAGCTTGTTCCCATGTGTTCAGCCTCACCTGGCTGCTAATTGCATCTTGTCAGTTTGGAGTCATGCAACAGGGCAGCTGCATTATATTATTAATTAGGCCTCTCTGTTATATGCTGGCTCAGTGCAATTCACAGACGCTGGTGATAGTTCTTGGTTTCCAGTCTGCTTGAGTTCTGAGCTTGTTCCTGCCAATTCCTGAGCTCCTGTGTAGCAGTGTCTGTCGAACTGCTTCCTCTGTCGATTCCTGTGTCAGTTCCTGTGTCGATTCCTGTGTCTGATCCCGTGTCCTGCCGTGAAGTATTCCTGTACTGAGGTCCAGTGCCTTTGCCTGTGCCTGGTCAAGTTTCTGGCTTCTTGGTGTCCACCGGTCTGTCGTTTGGGATTCTGCCTGTCCTCCAGTTTTGAGAGTCTGTGTCGGCAGCATTGGGGGTTCCTGCCCGTTTGCAAGTATTCGTACCGGTTCCGTGAGTAGCGGCTATGCCGCGTCCATCGGCCTAGGCCGCTGTATTCCGTTATTATTTCTGTCACTGGTGATTTGCAGAGGGTTCTGCTTATGCGGTCACCGCCGGTACACAAAAGTATTGTGTCGGCGTGTGTTCAGCATTTCCTTTGTTGTTCTTTTCCTTTGGCGGCAAGCCACACATACTTTGGTTTTAGGTTTGTTAGTAGCCCCTGGCCTTGTTGTTTAGTCAGAGGGCCCCTTGTTATCACCCTGTCTCGGTTCACTCTTTATCTCTCATTAAGACCTGAGGGGGCATCGAAGTTGGGCAGACGTAATCCGCCCTTCAAACGCGGCTGCCATGGGCTCAAGCAACCATAGTCTCGCAAGAGTGTACTGACAGCACGGGCGAGACAACGGAGATAGGGCGCCAGGGGCTATTCCCTTTCCATTCCCCTTTCCCAGCATTATGTGCTGGTGCTCTGGACTCGCTTCATAACATCTCCCTTGTTCTGAGCACCAGGAACCTAACATTATCACCAGCCCAACCACAAAAAAGAAATAAAACTTTTTTTCTTTTTTGGCCCAGTCCAGTGTCTAGTCTAGAATCCAGTCCTGTCTAGAATTCAATGTGCAGAATCCAATCCGGTGTTTAGAATCCAGTCCTGTTTAGAATTCCGTGTGCAGAATCCAATCCGGTGTTTAGAATCCAGTCCTGTCTAGAACTGTGTGCGGAATCCAGTCCGGTATTTAAAAAAAAAAAAAAAAAAAAGTCTTGTTTTGTCTAGTTTAAAAATTTAGTCTTGCCTTGTCTAGTCTTGCCTTGTCTTGTCTAGTTTTAAATCCTCCTATGTCTACTATGCAAGCCCTGCAGGCATCTCTCGCAGCCCTGAACTCTGCTTTCAGTGCTTTGAGACCAGAGCGACTAGAAGTTTTGCAGCAATCCCTAAAGCAACTGCAAAACCTTCTGACTAAAATCTTGCTCATCTTGCCAGAAGTCGTTGAGAGTACATCTATCTCTAAAGAGACTCTTGTTCACAGTATGGTGACAAGAGAATCCTCTGGTTTAATTGAAGAGAAAAGGTTTAAAAGTTTTCTGCGGCCCAGGCTCTCAGAAGAGGAGCGAAAGGCCTGTGCCTGGTCAAGTTTCTGGCTTCTTGGTGTCCTTCATAACATCTCCCTTGTACTGAGCACCAGGAACCTAACAGGATGATAGGAAAAAATGGGAAGACCCACCAATAGTTGATGCATCGGTTTCTAGGCTGTCTCATAAGATAGTTTTACCTGTTCCTGGTGCAGTTTCCTTGAAGGATGCTGCAGACAGCAAGATTGAGTACACTCTCAAATCTCTGTACACAGCAGCGGGGATGGCCCAGAGACCCACTATACCTTGTGCATGGATCTCTAGGGCCATTACAAAATGGTCAGGTAATCTAATTGATGGGTTAGATTCCTTATCCAGGGGGGAGATAATTTACTCCTATAACATATACAGGATTCTGATAACTTTATGGTGGGGGCCATAAAGGAAATTGGTTTACTCAATGCACGCACCACTGCCATGGCGGTGTCAGCACGCAGGGGCTTGTGGCTACGCCAGTGGTCTGCGGACGCAGATTCCAGGAAAGGCGTGGAAAGCCTACCTTTCACAGGTGAAGCCCTTTTTGGAGATGAACTGGATACGTGGATATTCAAGGCTACGGCGGGTAAGTCTACATACCTTCCTTCCGCATCTCTGCCGGCTAAAACATCCTACACTGCTCCAACACTGCAGTCCTTTCGGACAGCAAAGTTTAAAAACAAAACCAAAGGTTCTTCTACAGCCTTCAAAGGCAATAGAGGTAAACCCAGAAAACCAGCAACTGCAGGTTCACAGGAACAGAACCCCTCTATGCCTTCAGCATGACGGTGGTCCGCACTGCCTGGAAGACAGACAGGTGAGAGCCTGTTTGAGATTCTTCAGTCACATATTGGCAATGTCATGTCGGGATCCCTGTGTCAAAGATCTTATAGCTCGGGCTACAGACTGGAGTTTCAGGAACTCACAGCTCACAGATTCTTCAAATCATGCTTACTAGCTTCTCATGAAGCAAGTATGACTTTACAGGAAGCAATTCAAAAACTTGTACAGACTCAGGTCATCGATCCAGTTCCACTTCAGCTGCAAAATCAGGGTTATTATTCCAACCTGTTTGTAGTTCCGAAATCGGACGGTTTGGTGAGGCCCATTTTAAATCTCAAGTCATTGAACCCATACTTACGGGTGTTCAAGTTCAAGATGGAGTTTCTGAGAGCGGTGATCTCAGGTCTGGAAGAGGGAGAATTCTTGGTGTCTCTGGATATCAAGGATGCGTACCTTCATATTCCGATTTGGCCGCCTCATCAGGCTTATCTAAGGTTTGCCTTACAGGACTGCCACTACCAGTTCCAGGTTCTGCCATTTGGCCTCTCTACAGCACCGAGGGTGATCACCAAGGTAATGACAGGGTTTGAACATAATACAGTACCTGGATGATCTGCTGATAAAAGCACCATCCAGGGAGAGGTTGTTAGTCAACATTGTCCTCTCAACTTGACTACTCCAGGATCACGGGTGGATTCTGAACTTTCCAATATCTCATCTGGAACCAACACGGTGGATTCTGTTCCTGGGGATGATACTGGATATGGAGGCACAGAAGGTATTCCTTCCGTTGGAAAAGGCATTGGTGATCCAGCCTCAGAGGTTAGGGAGCGGTCACCCAGGGGGAACAGTTCCAAGGAAAATGGTCAAGTCAGGAAGCCATTCTTCCAATCAACATTCTGGAACTAAGGGCCATATACAATGCCCTTCTACAGGCATCGCATCTTCTTCAAGATCAAGCCATTCAAGTTCAGTCAGACAATGTGACAGCAGTAATGTACATAAACCGACAAGGCGGATCGAAGAGCAGAGCAGCAATGTCAGAGGTAACAAGGATTCTTCTCTGGGCAGAAAGACACGCTGTGGCATTGTCCACGATATTCTTTCTGGGAGTAGACCACTGGGAAGCAGACTTCCTCAGCAGACACGACGTCCAGCCAGGAGAGTGGGGCCTTCACTTGGAGGTGTTCGGGTGCTTGACACGTTGGTGGGGAATTCCACAAATCGACATGATGGCCTCTGGTCTCAACAAGAAGCTCAAGCGGTATTGTTCCAGGTCGAGGGACCCACAAGCGGTGGGTTGGATGCTCTGGTGACTCCATAGGTCTACCAGATGGTGTACGCGTTTCAGTCACTCCCATTGATCCCAAAGATTCTCAAAAGAATAAAAAGGGAAAAGGTTCAAGTAATTCTTATTGCTCTGGACTGGCCAAGAAGGGCCTGGTATGCGGACCTACTGGAGATGCTCCTAGAGGACCCGTGGCCTCTACCTCTTCACGAGGACCTTCTCCAATAGGGGCCGTTCGTCTATCAAGACTTACCATGGCTACATTTGACGGCATGGAGGTTGAGCGTCAAATTTTAGCCCGGAAAGGGATCCCAGATAGGGTTATTCTGACCCTGATCCAAGCCAGAAAGGGGGTAACGTCTAAACATTACCCCCGTATTTGGAAAAAATATGTCTCTTGGTGTTAGTACAGGGAATTTCATGCAGTGGAATTTCAGCTGGGATGTTTTCTCCTTTTCTTGCAGTCAGGTGTGGATGTGGGCCTACGTTTGGGATCCATAAAAGTCCAGATTTAAGCCTTATCCATTTTCTTCTAGAAACAATTGGCTTCTCTCCCTGAGGTTCAGACATTTTTGAAGGGGCTTCTGCACATTCAACCGCACTTTGTGCCTCCTTGGGATCTCAACATGGTGTTGCAGTTCCTGCAATCGGAATGGTTCGAGCCTTTACAGGACAGTGACGTCAAGTTTCTTACGTGGAAGGCCATCACGCTGTTGGCCTTGGCTTCTGCGAGGCATGTGTCGGAGCTGGGGGTGTTGTCTCACAAAAGCCCCTTTTTGATTTTTCATGAAGATAGGGCTGAACTCAGAACTTGTCAGCAATTTCTTCCTAAGGTGGTGTCTGCATTTCATATCAACCAACCTATTGTGGTTCCGGTGGTTACCGACACCTCTGTTACTTCAAAGTCCTTGGATGTTGTGAGGGATTTGAAGATCTATGTGAAGCAGACAGCTCGTCACAGAAAATCTGACTCGCTATTTGTTCTCTATGATCCCAATAAAATTGGGTGTCCTGCTTCAAAGCAGACAATGGCATGATGGATCAGGCTTACTATCTAGCATGCTTATTCCATAACAGGTTTGCCGTGTCCAAAATCTGTACAGGCCCACTCTACTAGATCGGTGGGTTCTTCCTGGGTGGCTGCCTTGGGTGTCTCGGCTTCACAGCTCTGCCGAGCAGCTACTTGGTCAGGTTCGAACACGTTTGACTTTGCCAAGTTCTACAAGTGTGATATTTTGGCCTCTGGGGACCTTCAGTTTGGTCAATCAGTTCTGCAGGAACCTCAGCACTCTCCCACCCGGTTTGGGAGCTTTGGTACAACCCCATTGTACTAATGTGGACCCCAGTATCCTCTAGGACGTAAGAGAAAATAGGAGTTTAATTACCTAACTGTAAATCCTTTTCTCGTAGTCCGTAGAGGATACTGGGCGCCCGCCCAGTGCTTTGTTTCTTCCTGCACTGTTACTTGGTTAAGTATTGTTGGTTCAGCGGTCGTTGTTCCTGGTTTAAAGTTTTATTAGCTTGGCTTTCCTCTAGTCTGTGTGTGCTGGTTCGGAATCTCACCACTATCCTTTTTATATCCTTCTCTCAAAGTATGTCCGTTTCCTCGGGCACAGTTTCCTAGACTGAGTCTGGTAGGAGTGGCATAGAGGGAGGAGCCAGCCCACACTGTCAATTTCTTAGAGTGCCCATGGCTCCTAGTGGACCCATCTATACCCCATGGTACTAATGTGGACCCCAGTATCCTCTACGAACTACAAGAAAAGGATTTACCGGTAGGTAATTAAAATCTATTTTTTTTAAAATTTGTAATCACTGCTGCTGCGCTGGGTTCAGAGCCTGGTAGTGTACTTACATAGAGGGCGGATGGAGGCGGGAGGAGGGGACGCTTGTTCTGAAGCATTGAAAGCGTGGCTGCTCCTGCAGAAGTGGCACCGGTGGTGCTCGGCTGACCGATGTGGCACTGTATATGCACAATCAGTGCGCATTTGGCAGCTTCTACAGGTGCAGCCATGCTTCAGGATATTGTAGAACAAATGGCTTTGCCTCCTGCCTCCCTCCTAACTCTTTGTAAGTACAAGGCCGGGCTCTGAACCCGGCACTACATCAGTGATTAAAATAAAAAAATGAGCTAAATGCAAAAGGTAGGGGCTAACTGGCGCTGTATGGGATCTGAAGCAGGCCGTGAGGGAGGGTATGGGGGTCCCCTATATGACTCCCTTGGGAATAGACAATAGCAAAGAGATGTAACCACTCCCTAGTAGGCGCTAGATCCGTGTAGATATGATGTCTCCAATATAGATGTCAAATGAAGTATCAAAATATGATAAAATATTTAATAAAATAAACATAAAATAAGACATAAATATAGAAATATAAAACACATGTGGTGAATCACAATGAAGGCAAGAAGGTGATCGTACCCGTATATTTGGTGGGAGCCGCAGATGTTGAGAAAGCAGAGTACCCCGGGAAATACCCTGCTATAGGCTCCAGAGATTTGATTCCCAAATGACCGTCCACGTGACCCACAGCATGCAGAGGTTGTCCGTCTTGATAATGGAATAAGGCACAGCAGGGCAAACCAACGCGTTTCGGGACTATGCTGTCCCTTTTTCAAGGCTGTCTGTCCACCCATGCCCCTGTCCATCCATCTATGCCCCCATATGGTGCTCTATCCATCCATTTCTCTGTCTATGTCCCCTTCCGTCCGTTCACCTATACCTCCATATGGTGCTCTATCCATCCATCTGTCCATCTATGCCTCCTCCCACCCATCTGTCTATACCCCCATATGGTGCTCTGTCCATCTGTCCCCCCATGCTCCATCTGTCCATCCCCCCCTCTCCCCCGGTACGTCCATTTGTCTGTCTATGCCATCAACCTCATCCTGTGCTGTAGTCAAGTAGTGTCTCTTCTGCTCGCTCCTACTCCCTCTCTCTCCTCCTCTCTCTCCCTAACACACACTCTCTCTTGCTTCTCTTTCATTCCCTCTTTTTCCATGATAACCCTCCCACTTTCTCTCTCTCCCCCTGACACCCTCTTTCTCTCTCACGCTCCTCTCTCTCCTGCCCCAAAGGGACACTGTAGTGAGAGAGACTGACTGAGAGGACCCTTTGAAGATTTTGCTATGGGGCCCACAAAGATCTAACTACGCCCCTGTGCAGTGCTTGCAGCTGATGCCGGGTATTGCAGGAGGAGGAAGGGGGGGGGGGGGGAGTGGTGCTGCAGGGTGCAAACGCATGATGGTTTGTGAAGACACCATGGACGTCATGGCACAGGGCCTCTCCATGGGAGCGATTGGGAGTCCAGGAGAGAACCGAATGTCCATGTACCATTTTATATAGAGTACTGTGTGCTGTGGTTGGCAGGCTGTGTAGTTGCAGGGGTCTGCCTGGCGGGGGCGTGCTGCTGTCTATTCCGTCTCGGCACCCTCTCAGATCCGGTGCACCGGGGCCATGGCCCCTGGCTAGCCTCCCACTAGTTATGGCCCTGTTGCAATTGAATAACAAAGAGCTCTCATCTTCTCCTCAACACATCGGAAACCCGAACGAGGCAAAACGTCATCATCCCGCTGTCGGATTCTCGCGGGATTTGGATTCCATATAAGGAGCCGCGCGTCGTGGCCATTTACACTCGGAGAGTGTAGTGAGAGGACGTGTCTCCGTCCTCAGTGTCTGTGTGGGAGCGGGAAAGTGGGGTGGCGAGTCTTGTGCTGTGTTGTGCTGCTCAGTCGAGTGTAGTCAGTGTATTGTGCTGCATCAGTCCAGCCAGTCACAGTGTTGGTGTCCTCTGCTGCTATATGTCCCCAGTGCTGCTGGCTGCTGTATAAGTCCCTTGCATTTTTGCTGTGTTGTCTTACGTCAGACCAGGGGTAGTGTCTTGTGCAGCATCAGTCCAGTGACCAGTCACAGTGGTGATGTCCTCTGCTGCCATATATCCAGTGTAGCTGTATAAGTCCCTTTTAGTGGTGCTGTGTTGTCCTGCATTAGACCAGGGGAAGTGTCTTGTGCAGCATAAGTCCAGTGACCAGTCACAGTGGTGGTGTCCTCTGCTGCCATATATCCATTGTAGCTGTATACGTCCCTTTCAGTGGTGCTGTGTTGTCCTGCATCAGACCAGTGGTAGTGTCCTGGCCATCAGTCATTCCAGTGAACAGGCAGTCACAGTGGTATATGCTGCTGCTATATGTCCACTGCTACAGTATTATTATTATAATAATAATAATAATAATAATAATAATAAAAACAACCACAAGTCCCTCACAGTGTTGCTGTGTTGTGCTGCATCAGAGCAGTGGTAGTGTCCTGGCCATCAGTCATTCTAGTGACCAGGCAGTCACAGTGGTATACGCTGCTGCTATATGTCCACTGCTGCCGTGTAATAACAATAATAACAACAAGTCCCTATAGGTCATTGGTACGGCCTCATCTAGAATACTGTATTCAGTTCTGGAGGCCATATCTTCAAAAGGATATTAATACATTAGAAACTGTACAAAGGAGGGCAACTAAAATGGTGCATGGCCAACATCACAAAACGTACCCAGAAAGACTAAGAAATCTCAATATGTATAGTTTGGAGCAGAGAAGGGAAAGGGGGGACATGATAGAAACTTTCAAATATATCAAGGGTTTTAACAAAGTCCAGGAGGGAAACATTCTCCAAATGAAGAGAAGCAATAGGACACGAGGACATGCACTGAGACTGGAGGGGGGGAGGTTCAGGGGAAATTTGCGGAAAAATTATTTCACAGAAAGGGTAGTGGACAAGTGGAATAGCCTCCCATCAGAGGTGGTAGAGGCTAAGACAGTAGAGCAATTTAAACATGCATGGGATAGACATAAGGATATCCTTACAAAGAAATAAGGATCAAATAAGGTTAGTGTTAAAAAATAATATAAAAAAATAAAAAAAATAAGGGGCAGACTAGATGGGCCAAGTGGTTCTTATCTGCCGACAAATTCTATGTTTCTATGTTGCTGTGTTGTGCTGCATCAGACCAGTGGTAGTGTCCTGGCCATCAGTCATTCCAGTGACGAGGCAGTCACAGTGGTATACGCTGCTGCTATATGTCCACTGCTGCTGTATAATAATAATAATAATAATAATAACAACAACAAGTCCCTCACAGTGTTGCTGTGTTGTGCTGCATCAGACCAGTGATAGTGTCCTGGCCATCAGTCATTCCAGTGACCAGGCAGTCACAGTGGTATACGCTGCTGCTATATGTCCACTGCTGCCGTATAATAATAATAACAAGAAGTCCTTCACAGTATTGCTGTGTTGTGCTTCATCAGACCCGTGGTAGTGTTCTGGCCATCAGACATCAGTCATTCCTGTGCCTCAGATTGTGTTATATAACTCCAGAAACATAATGGAGAACAAAAATTTTAGGATAAAATAGGAAAAGATCAAGAACCACTTCCTCCTAGAGCTGAAGCTTCTGCCACTAGCCATGACATAGACAATGAAATGCCATCGTCATCTGCCAAGGCCGATGCCCAATGTGATAGTAGAGGGCATGTAATATCCAAAAAGCCAAAGTTCAGTAAAAAGACCCCAAAAAATAAATTGAAATGGTCCGAGGAAAAACAAACTTGCCAATATGCCATTTACGACACGGAGTGGCAAGGAACGGCTGAGGCCCTGGCCTTTGTTCATGACTAGTGGTTCAGCTTCACATGATGATGGAAGCCCTCATAACTGAGGCCTTGACACAGAGCCGGCCCTAACCAATATGATGCCCTAGGCAAGATTTTGGCTGGTGCCCCCTAGCACCACCGCTGGTTCCGCCTCTGACCTTGTACCCCCTATATTTTAAATAGGAACAGTTTGCACATTTGGCGCACAGCCCAAAAAGGGGTGTGTTTTTGCTGGCAAGGGGCATGGCCACGCAATAACCCCAATTCCAATTACGTCACACAGTACTGCAACTTTATTAACATATGATCATGCAAAAGTGTCCATAATTCATATTACATCCCACAGTAGTATCACTTTACCTTATAAACGTTACTCCTCACAGTAGAGCCCCTTATTCACATTACATCACACTGAATTGCTCCTTATTCACATTACACCACACCCTATTGCTCCTTATTCACATTAGACGATACAGTAGTGCCCTTTCTATACGCAACGCCACATAGTAGAGCACCTTATACGCATAATGCCACACATTAGTAATGCATTTACACACATTCCACACAGTAATGCTCGTTACACATGAGACACCTTATTAATGTCCTTATAAACATAATGCACCTTACACATTATGACAACTTTTATTAATGCCCTTTTACACATAATGTCCCTTACACATATGCTGCACATTGGGGGTCATTCCGAGTTGTTCGCTCGCAAGCGGATTTTAGCAGATTTGCTCATGCTAAGCCGCCGCCTACTGGGAGTGAATCTTAGCATCTTAAAATTGCGAACGATGTATTCGCAATATTGCGATTACACACCTCGTAGCAGTTTCTGAGTAGCTTCAAACTTACTCGGCATCTGCGATCAGTTCAGTGCTTGTCGTTCCTGGTTTGACGTCACAAACACACCCAGCGTTCGCCCAGACACTCCCCCGTTTCTCCAGCCACTCCTGCGTTTTTTCCGGAAACGGTAGCGTTTTTTCCCACACGCCCATAAAACGGCCTGTTTCCGCCCAGTAACACCCATTTCCTGTCAATCACATTACGATCGCCAGAACGATGAAAAAGCCGTGAGTAAAATTCCTAAGTGCATAGCAAATTTACTTGGCGCAGTGCGGACATTGCGCATGCGCATTAAGCGGAAAATCGCTGCGATGCGAAGATTTTTACCGAGCGAACAACTCGGAATGACCCCCATTATTAATGCCCTTATACACATAATCACACACATAGTGCCCCCTACAAATTTTCTGCACATTATTAGTGCCCCTATACACATAATGACACACATACAGTAGTTCCCTGTTACACATATGCCGCACATTATTAATGCCCTTATACACATAATGACACACATAGTGCCCCTTACACATATGTTGCATATTATTAATGCATTTTTACATGACACACATAATGCTCCTTACACATATTCCGAACACTACTGCACAACTAAACCACTCACATGCACACAGCACTCACACTGCCACTAACACTGTGACCTCTGCCTCTGCTTGGATACAGATGTGTCCTCATAAATCTTGCCTCAATGCTAACGTCTGGCGCCTTTTTTTATGAAAATGCATCTTATTTGCATTGCTATGTGGCTAGGATGCACAAGCAGCTTCTGCTGATTAAAATGATATGCAGCATGCCTATATACTGTGTGCGACTGCGGCTGTATCTGCATATGAAATGCTACACACAGAATATAGGCATGCTGCATATCATTTTAATCAGCAGAAGCTGCTGATGCCCCTGGGCATATCAAATGCCCTAGGCAATTGCCTAGTTTGCCTATACCTATGGCCGGCTCTGCCTTGACACTTATGTTGGTGTTAGACATGCGTCTGGTATCAGCCATTAGTGCAGTGGGATTTAGACAATTGATGGAGGTATTGTGTCCCCGGTACCAAATCCCATTTAGATTCTACTTCACTAAGCAGGCGATACCGAGATTTTGCCATTTCATTCCAGTGATTTGGACGTATAATGATTAATTCCAGTGATTTTGCAGTATAATTCCAGTGATTTGGACGTATAATTATTAATTACAGTGATTTTGCCAATTAATTCCAGTGATTTGGACGTATAATTCCATTGATTTTGCAGTATAATTCCAGTGATTTGGACGTATAATTATTAATTACAGTGATTTTGCCAATTCATTCCAGTGATTTGGACGTATAATTCCAGTGATTTTGCCAAATAATTCCAGTGATTTGGACGTATAATTATTAATTACAGTGATCTTGCCAATTAATTCCAGTGATTTGGACGTATAATTCCAGTTGGAATTGTTTGTGTCGCTTGGCTTAGTCATACAGCTACCTCATTGCACCGCTTCGACATCTTTGCATGAGGTGCTGTTTGGGGCCTAGTTTTTGAAAAGTGCCATCCTGTCTGACACTGCCGTATGAGTCCTGGGGTACTGCTGTATTAGTCCTGGGGTACTGCCTTATAAGTCCACCTATTGCAGAATTTTAAAAAAATTACTGGAGCGTGCTGGAGATGCTGTCAGTGGACCGAACAATTGCGGCCCACTCTCGACATTCAGCCACTGCGTGACACTACTAGATGGGCCAGGTGGTTGTGTCGCTTAGCTTAGTCATACAGCAAACTTTGGTGCACCTTTTTTTTTATCTTTGCATCATGTGCTGTTAGGGGCCTTTTTTTGATATCTGCTCTCCTGTCTGCCACTGCGGTGCCACTCCTAGATGGGCCAGTTGTTTGTGTCGCTTGGCTTAGTCAAACAGCTACCTCATTGTACCGCTTCTACATCTTTGCATGATGTGCTGTTTGGGGCCTTTTTTCCTAGAGCTGAAGCTTCTGCCACTAGCCATGACATAGACGATGAAATGCCTTCGTCATCTGCCAAGGCCGATGCCCAATGTGATAGTAGAGGGCATGTAATATCCAAAAAGCCAAAGTTCAGTAAAAAGACCCCAAAAAATAAATTGAAATGGTCCGAGGAAAAACAAACTTGCCAATATGCCATTTACGACACGGAGTGGCAAGGAACGGCTGAGGCCCTGGCCTGTGTTCATGACTAGTGGTTCAGCTTCACATGATGATGGAAGCCCTCATAAATGAGGCCTTGACACTTATGTTGGTGTTAGACATGCGTCTGGTATCAGCCATTAGTGCAGTGGGATTTAGACAATTGATGGAGGTATTGTGTCCCCGGTACCAAATCCCATTTAGATTCCACTTCACTAAGCAGGCGATACCGTGATTTTGCCAATTAATTCCAGTGATTTGGACGTATAATTCCATTGATTTTGCAGTATAATTCCAGTGATTTGGACGTATAATTATTAATTACAGTGATTTTGCCAATTCATTCCAGTTATTTGGACGTATAATTCCAGTGATTTTGCCAAATAATTCCAGTGATTTGGACGTATAATTATTAATTACAGTGATCTTGCCAATTAATTCCAGTGATTTGGACGTATAATTCCAGTTGGAATTGTTTGTGTCGCTTGGCTTAGTCATACAGCTACCTCATTGCACCGCTTCGACATCTTTGCATGAGGTGCTGTTTGGGGCCTAGTTTTTGAAAAGTGCCATCTTGTCTGACACTGCCGTATGAGTCCAGGGGTACTGCTGTATTAGTCCTGGGGTACTGCCGTATAAGTCCACCTATTGCAGAATTTAAAAAAAATGACTGGAGCGTGCTGGAGATGCTGTCAGTGGACCGAACATTTGCGGCCCACTCTCGACATTCAGCCACTGCGTGACACTACTAGATGGGCCAGGTGGTTGTGTCGCTTAGTTTAGTCATACAGCAAACTTTGGTGCACCTTTTTTTCATCTTTGCATCATGTGCTGTTAGGGGCCTTTTTTTGATATCTGCTCTCCTGTCTGCCACTGCGGGGCCACTCCTAGATGGGCCAGTTGTTTGTGTCGCTTGGCTTTAGTCATACAGCTACCTCATTGTACCGATTCTACATCTTTGCATTATGTGCTGTTTGGGGCCTTTTTTTAATATCTGCCCTCCTGTCTGCCACTGCAGTGCCTTGTCTAGATGGTCCAATTGTTTGTGTTGCTTGGCTTAGTCAACTACCTCATTGCAATTCTTTTTCTTCTTTGCATGATGTGCTGTTTGGGTTTTATTTTTTTAAACGGCCCTCTTGTCTGACACTGCAGTGCCACACCAAGATAGGTAAATTGTTTGTGTCGCTTGGCTTAGTCAACTACCTAATTGCAATTCTTTTTCTTCTTTGCATGATGTGCTGTTTGGGGCCTTTTTTATATCTGCTGTCTGACACTGCAGTGCCACTCCTAGATGGGCCAGGTGTTTGTGTTGTCCACTTGTGTCGCTTAACTTAGTCTTCCAGCAACCTTGGTGCAACCTTTTGGCCTAGAACCAGTATTGTGAGGTGTGAGGTGTTCAGAATAGACTGGAAATGAGTGGAAATGATTGTTATTGAGGTTAATAATACCGTAGGAGCAAAATTACCCCCAAATTCTGTGATTTAGCTGTTTTTATGTTTTTTTTTCAAAAATCATCCAGATCCAAAACTAAAACCAAAACACAAAAGGGTGGTTTTGGCAAAAACAAGCCAAAACCAAAACACGAAAGTGGAATTAGAACCAAAAGCAAAACACAAAACATGAAAAGTGCCAGCCGCACATCTCTAATATATATATCTCCTATCTATATTTCTGTTTTTTCTCACTATCTTCT
Source organism: Pseudophryne corroboree (assembly GCF_028390025.1). Classification (NCBI taxonomy): domain Eukaryota; kingdom Metazoa; phylum Chordata; class Amphibia; order Anura; family Myobatrachidae; genus Pseudophryne; species Pseudophryne corroboree. Next base: position 226,758,742 of record NC_086446.1, read on the forward strand.
ATTTATTTCTTTGTCTATTTTAGTGCATTACATGAGTGTTTCTCTGCATTGTTATGACTTCTGTGTATTCTTACTCCACCAATATGCTGGCACCCGTTATACCCTTTTCCCACCTGCACTTTGCAGGTTTTCATACATAGGGGGTAATTGAGACTTGATCGTAGATGTGATAAATGTAGCACATCTACGATCACTATCACAGACGTGGGGGGACGCCCAGTACAGGGCTAGCCAGTCCCGCATGTCTGGCTCTGCCCTCCCACCCCCCCCCCACCACACCCCACCCCGCACAGTTACAAAAGTGCGCTAGCAGGGAGCTATCCATCGCTGTCTGGGTGGCCATGGCTGCGTGTGACATCTTGCAGCCACCGTAGTCCGCCGCCCGCATGGTCCGGGCACGCCTTCGTTGCCCGGACCACACCCAAAACGCCGGCCCTCTCCCTCCCGCCCAGTGAACACCTCTGCCTGTCAATCAGGCAGAGGCGATCGCTGGGATGAGATGCCGATCACATCTCTGGCATGCGCCGGCACACTGCGGCGACTGAACTTTCACAGTTCAAACCTGATCGCCCGCTGTGGGAAAATGCACAGCAGAGATTAGGTCTGAATTAGCCCCATAGTTGTAGCACATGACGTTCAGGCACTATGGGCAGCGCTCCCATTACCGGAAGCACTGCTAGTGTACTGACATTGCTACAGCAATGCTTGGGATGCGCACGCGCCGAGTCTCTTGACGCTTACATAGTGCAGGGCACCGCCACGAGCGGGTTTGATCTATATTTTAAATCAATCTGTCTCTGCCAGCAGCTCATTGTGATATCGCACCACAAGGCTGCTCTAGTCACTGATACATCATTCCCCTGCTCTGGCCAAATGCGGCACACTTTCGGTTCACACATGGGTGGAACGCATGGCGGCGAGTGGCGGCGTTTGGTGCCGTTTTCACTAATAGACACATGTATTTAACAGGGGACTGGGAGACAGGGCACAGCAACCCATCGCTTCCACATTTTTTGCTCTACTTTGGCTTCTTTGCTGTGACTTAATACTGAACTTGCTGTCCACCTTGAGAAATGTTTGGGATGGGGACCGAAACGTCGGTCTTACTTTGTGGAACCGGTATGTCAGAATACTGTCTTATTTTGGGAATAAATAACCATTTCTTTTTAATCTCAGTAACAAGTCTGGAGAGTGCTATCTTTCTCATTGTAGTGGGATACTCTGTACTATGGTATAAAGATGATATTCTTGCAGTGTTCTAGAAATTTGTGTGAAATTATGTGTGTGTGTGTGTGTGTGTGTGTATATTTGCTGTGTCTGGACACTACGCTGACAGACACAGCAAACCTTCTTGCCACAGCTCGAATTGATGTGCCATCCTGGATGAGCTGCACTACCTGAGCCACTTGTGTGGGTTGTAGACTCCGTCTCATGCTACCACTAGAGTGAAAGCACCGCCAGCTTTCAAAAGTGACCAAAACATCAGCCATAAAGCATAGGAGCTGAGAAGTGGTCTGTGGTCACCACCTGCAGAACAACTCCTTTATTGGGGGTGTCTTGCTAATTGCCTATAATTTCCACCTGTTGTCTATTCTATTAAATTGTAAAGCGCAATGGAATTTGCTGCGCTATATAAGAAACTGTTAATAAATAATAATAATAATAAATATTCCATTTGCACAACAGCATGTGAAATTGATTGTCAATCAGTGTTGCTTCCTAAGTGGACAGTTTGATTTCATAGAAGTGTGATTGACTTGGAGTTACATTGTGTTGTTTAAGTGTTCCCTTTATTTTTTTGAGCAGTATATATATATATATATATATAGCATGCAGAGTTGGGCGGCACTCACGGCGCAGGAAAAAACAGACAGGCAAGTCTGGAAGTTGCAATCAACGTTTCAATGTGTATTATAACATTTTCGTCAGGATAAAAAATACAATGTGTTACTCACCCTTTTAACTCCGTCTGACGGTCCATGGCGCCTCCTGCCAGTCGCATCCCGCTCCGTCCAACTGATGACGTCATCACAGGGCGCCAGCCGCGGCGTCATGGAGCGTCCGGATGACGTCATCAGTTGGACGGAGCGGGATGCGACTGGCAGGAGGCGCCATGGACCGTCAGACGGAGTTAAAAGGGTGAGTAACACATTGTATTTTTTATCCTGACGAAAATGTTATAATACACATTGAAACGTTGATTGCAACTTCCAGACTTGCCTGTCTGTTTTTTCCTGCGCCGTGAGTGCCGCCCAACTCTGCATGCTACATTGGACACAGCGCTGGCTGTAACCAGGGAGGGCACCGGCCATATTCTGTGGATTCTACAAGCATTTGGGAAGTGGGAGTGCCGTGGATTTGGCAAATATATATATATATATATATATATATATATTATACTTGTGTGGGTTTGGCACTCCTGGTGCCTCCATAACAAGGGGTATCTATAGATAAAGATGCGGCTCTCGTAGCATTCTTACAGTACACAATGAAACCGACATAGACTTTAAGGTAAAGTCTGTGTCGGATTCATTGTGTACTGTAAGAATGCTACAAGTGCAGCATCTTTTTATATATATTAGTGATGAGCGGGTTCGGTTCCTCGGAATCCGAACCCCCCCGAACTTCACCCATTTTACACGGGTCCGAGGCAGCCTCGGATCTTCCCGCCTTGCTCGGTTAACCCGAGCGCGCCCGAACGTTATCATCCCGCTGTCGGATTCACGCGAGATTCGTATTCTATATGAGGAGCCGCGCGTCGCCGCCATTTTCACTCGTGCATTGGAGATGATAGGGAGAGGACGTGTGCAGCGTTCTCTCAGTTGTGTTCAGTATGCTGCAAATATCTGTGTGCTGCAAATATCTGTGCTCAGTGTGCTTGCAAATATCTGTGCTCAGTGTGCTGAAGTGAAAATATCTACGTTCTCTGCCTGAAAAACGCTCCATATCTGTGCTGCATTGTAGTATATAGTAGGAGGACAGTGCAGAATTTTGCTGACCTGTGACCACCAGTATTATATCAGTATGGTACAGTAGTCCACTGCTCTACCTACCTCTGTGTCGTCAACTATACTATCCATCCATACCTGTGGTGCATTTAAGTTTTGCGCAGTATCTATATAGTAGGAGGACAGTGCATAATTTTGCTGACCACCAGTATATAATATATAGCAGTACGGTACAGTAGTCCACTGCTCTACCTTCCTCTGTGTCGTCAAGTATACTATCCATCCATATTCCATACCTGTGGTGCATTTAAGTTTTGCGCAGTATATATATATAGTAGGAGAACAGTACATAATTTTGCTGACCAACAGTATATAATATAGCAGACGCTGTATGGTACAGTAGTCCACTGCTCTACCTACCTCTGTGTCGTCAAGTATACTATCCATCCATACCTGTGGTGCATTTAAGTTTTGCACAGTATATATATATATATAGTAGGAGAACAGTACATCATTTTGCTGACCAACAGTATATAATATATAGCAGACGCAGTATGGTACAGTAGTCCACTGCTCTACCTACCTCTGTGTCGTCAAGTATACTATCCATCCATACCTGTGGTGCATTTAAGTTTTGCGCAGTATATATATAGTAGGAGGACAGTGCATAATTTTGCTGACCACCAGTATATAATATATAGCAGTACGGTACAGTAGTCCACTGCTCTACCTAAGTCTGTGTCGTCAAGTATACTATCCATCCATACCAGTGGTGCATTTAAGTTTTACGCAGTATATATATATAGTAGGAGGACAGTGCATAATTTTGCTGACCACCAGTATATAATATATAGCAGACGCAGTATGGTACAGTAGTCCACTGCTCTACCTACCTCTGTGTCATCAAGTATACTATCCATCCATACCTGTGGTGCATTTAAGTTTTGCGCAGTATATATATAGTAGGAGGACAGTGCATAATTTTGCTGACCACCAGTATATAATATATAGCAGTACGGTACAGTAGGCCACTCCTCTACCTACCTCTGTGTCGTCAAGTATACTATCCATCCATACCTGTGGTGCATTTAAGTTTTGCGCAGTATATATATAGTAGGAGGACAGTGCATAATTTTGCTGACCACCAGTATATAACATATAGCAGTACGGTACAGTAGGCCATTGCTATTGATATATTACTGGCATTTAATTCCACACATTAAAAAATGGAGAACAAAAATGTGAAGGGTAAAATAGGGAAAGATCAAGATCCACTTCCACCTCGTGCTGAAGCTGCTGCCACTAGTCATGGCCGAGACGATGAAATGCCATCAACATCGTCTGCCAAGGCCGATGCCCAATGTCATAGTAGAGAGCATGTAAAATCCAAAAAACAAAAGTTCAGTAAAATGACCCAAAAAAATCAAAATTAAAATCATCTGAGGAGAAGTGTAAACTTGCCAAAATGCCATTTACGACACGGAGTGGCAAGGAATGTCTTAGGACCTCTCCTATGTTCCTCATGACTAGTGGGTTAGCTTCACATGAGGATGGAAGCACTCATCCTCTCGCTAGAAAAATGAAAATACTTAAGCTGGCAAAAGCACAGCAAAGAATGGTGCGTTCTTCTAAATCACAAATCCCCATGGAGAGTCCATTTGTGTCGGTTGCGATGCCTGACCTTCCCAACACTAGACGGGAAGAGGTGGCACCTTCCACCATTGGCACGCCCCCTGCAAGTGCTGGAAGGAGCACTCGCAGTCCAGTTCCTGATAGTCAAATTGAAGATGTCACTGTTGAAGTACACCAGGATGAGGATATGGGTGTTGCTGGCACTGAGGAGGAAATTGACAAGGAGGATTCTGATGCTGAGGTGGTTTGTTTAAGTCAGGCAACCGGGGAGAGACCTGTTGTCCGTGGGATGAATATGGCAATTGACATGCCTGGTCAAATTACAAAAAAAAATCCCCTCTTCGGTGTGGAATTATTTTAACAGAAATGCGGACAACAGGTGTCAAGCCGTGTGTCGCCTTTGTCAAGCTGTAATAAGTAGGGGTAAGGACGTTAACCACCTCAGAACATCCTCCCTTATACGTCACCTGGAGCGCATTCATCAGAAGTCATTGACAAGTTCAAAAACTTTGGGTGACAGCGGAAGCAGTCCACTGCCAACTAAATCCCTTCCTCTTGTTGTAACCAAGCTCCTGCAAACCACACCACCAACTCCTTCAGTGTAAATTTCCTCCTTAGACAGGAAAGCCAATAGTCCTGCAGGCCATGTCACTGTCAAGTCTGACGAGTCCTCTCCTGCCTGGGATTCCTCAGATGCATCCTTGAGTGTAACGCCTACTGCTGCTGGCGCTGCTGTTGTTGCTGCTGGGAGTCGATCGTCATCCCAGAGGGGAAGTCGGAAGACCACTTGTACTACTTCCAGTAAGCAATTGACTGTCCAACAGTCCTTTGCGAGGAAGATGAAATATCACAGCAGTCATCCTGCTGCAAAGCGGATAACTCAGGCCTTGGCAGCCTGGGTGGTGTTAAAGTGTTTCCGGTATCCACCGTTAATTCACAGGAAACTAGAGAATTACTTGAGGTAAAAAAATGATTCACCAGTGTCCTAAAAAATGCAGTTGTACCCAATGTCCACTTAACCACGGACATGTGGACAAGTGCAGCAGGGCAGACTCGGGACTATATGACTGTGACAGCCCACTGGGTAGATGTATTGCCTCCCGCAGCAAGAACAGCAGCGGCGGCACCAGTAGCGACATCTAGCAAACGCCAACTCGTTCCTAGGCATGCTACGCTTTGTATCACCGCTTTCCATAAGAGGCACACAGCTGACAACCTCTTATAGAAACTGAGGAACATCATCGCAGAATGGCTTACCCCAATTGGACTCTCGTGGGGATTTGTGACATCGGACAACGCCACCAATATTGTGCGTGCATTACATGTGGGCAAATTCCAGCACGTCCCATGTTTTGCACATACATTGAATTTGGTGGTGAAGAATTATTTAAAAAATGACAGGGGTGGGCAAGAGATGCTGTCGGTGGCCTGAAGAATTGCGGGCCACTTTCGGCATTCAGCCACCGCGTGCCGAAGTCTGGAGCACCAGCAAACACTCCTGAACCTGCCCTGCCATCATCTGAAGCAAGAGGTGGTAACGAGGTAGAATTCAACCCTCTATATGCTTCAGAGGATGGAGGAGCAGCAAAAGGCCATTCAAGCCTATACAACTACCTACAATATAGGCAAAGGAGGGGGAATGCACCTGACTCAAGCGCAGTGGAGAGTGATTTCAACGTTGTGCAAGGTTCTGCAACCCTTTGAACTTGCCACACGTGAAGTCCGTTCAGACACTGCCATCCTGAGTCAGGTCATTCCCCTCATCAGGCTTTTGTAGAAGAAGCTGGAGAGATTGAAGGAGGAGCTAAAACAGAGCGATTCCGCTAGGCATGTGGGACTTGTGGATGGAGCCCTTAATTCGCTTAACCAGGATTCACGGGTGGTCAATCTGTTGAAATCAGAGCACTACATTGTGGCCACCGTGCTCGATCCTAGGTTTAAAGCCTACGTTGTATCTCTCTTTCCGGCAGACACAAGTCTGCAGAAGTTCAAAGACCTGCTGGTGACAAAATTCTCAAGTCAAGCGGAGCGTGACCCGTCAACAGCTCCTCCTTCACATTCTCCCGCAACTGGGGCTGCGAGGAAAAGGCAGGGAAGTCTGGAGCGAGTGCTGACATCTGGTCCGGACTGAAGGACCTGCCAACGATTACTGACATGTCGTCTACTGTCACTGCATATGATTCTCTCACCATTGAAAGAATGGTGGAGGATTATATGAGTGACCGCATCCAAGTAGGCACGTCAGACAGTCCGTAAGTATACTGGCAGGAAAAAGAGGCAATTTGGAGGCCCTTGCACAGACTGGCTTTATTTTACCTAAGTTGCCCCCCCTCCAGTGTGTACTCCGAAAGAGTGTTTAGTGCAGCTGCTCCACTTGTCAGCAATCGGCGTACGAGGTTACTTCCAGAAAATGTGGAGAAGATGATGTTCATCAAAATGAATTATAATCAATTCCTCCGTGGAGACATTCACCAGCGATTGCCTCCAGAAAGTACACAGGGACCTGAGATGGTGGATTCCAGTGGGGACGAATTAATAATCTGTGAGGAGGGGGATGTACACAGTGAAAGGGGTGAGGAATCGGAGGATGAGGAGGAGGTGGACATCTAGCCTCTGTAGAGCAAGTTTGTGCAAGGAGAGATTGAGTGCTTCTTTTTTGGTGGGGGCCCAAACCAACCAGTCATTTCAGTCACCGTCATGTGGCAGACCCTGTCGCTGAAATTATGGATTTGTTAAAGTGTGCATGTCCTGTTTATACAATATAAGGGTGGGTGGGAGGATCCAAGGACAATTCCATCTTGCACCTCTTTTTTCTTTAATTTATCTTTGCATCATATGCTGTTTGGGGACTATTTTTTTAATCTGCCACCCTGTCTGACACTGCAGTGCCACTCCTAGATGGGCCAGGTGTTTGTGTCGGCCACTTGGGTCGCTTAGCTTAGCCATCCAGCGACCTCGGTGCAAATTTTAGGACTAAAAATAATATTGTGAGGTGTGAGGTGTTCAGAATAGACTGGAAATGAGTGGAAATCATGGTTATTGAGGTTAATAATACTATGCGATCAAAATGACCCCCAAATTCTATGATTTAAGCTGTTTTTGAGGGTTTTTTGTAAAAAAACACCCGAATCCAAAACACACCCGAATCCGACAAAAAATTTTCAGGGAGTTTTTGCCAAAACGCGTCCGAATCCAAAACACGGCCGCGGAACCGTATCCAAAACCAAAACACAAAACCCGAAAAATGTCCGGTGCACATCACTAATATAAACTGCTAAAAAAAAAATAAAGGGAACACTAAAATAACACATCCTAGATCTGAATGAATGAAATATTCTTATTAAATACTTTGTTCTTACATAGTTTAATGTGCTGACAACAAAATCACACAAAAATTATCAATGGAAATCAAATTTATTAACCCATGGAGATCTGGATTTGGAATCACCCTCAAAATGAAAGTGGAAAAACCCACTACAGGCTGATCCAACTTTGATGTAATGTCCTTAAAACAAGTCAAAAGGAGGCTCAGTAGTGTGTGTGGCCTCCACGTGCCTGTATGACCTCCCTACAACGCCTGGGCATGCTCCTGATGAGGACTCCTGTCCAACTCCTGGACAGTCTGTGGTGCAACGTAGCGTTGGTGGATGGAGCGAGACATGATGTCCCAGATGTGCTCAGTTGAATTCAGGTCTGGGGAATGGGCGGGCCAGTCCATAGAATCAATGCCTTCATCTTGCAGGAACTGCTGATACACTCTAGCCACATGAGGTCTAGCATTGTCTTGCATTAGGAGGAACCCAGGGCCAACCGCACCAGCATATGGTCTCACAAGGGGTCTGAGGATCTCATCTCGGTACCTAATGGCAGTCAGGCTACCTCTGGCAAGCACATGGAGGGCTGTGCGGCCCCCCAAAGAAATGCCACCACGCACCATTACTGACCCACTGCCAAACCGGTCATGCTGGAGGATGTTGCAGGCAGCAGAACGTTCTCCTTGGCGTCTCCAGACTGTCACGTCTGTCACATGTGCTCAGTGAGAACCTGCTTTCATCTGTGAAGAGCACAGGGCGCCAGTGGCGAATTTGCCAATCTTGGTGTTCTTTGGCAAATGCCAAACGTCCTGCACGGTGTTGGGCTGTAAGCACAACCCCCACCTGTGGACGTCGGGCCCTCATACCACCCTCATGGAGTCTGTTTCTGATTGTTTGAGTAGACACATGCACATTTGTGGCTTGCTGGAGATCATTTTGCAGGGCTCTGGCAGTGCTCCTCCTATTCCTCCTTGCACAAAGGCGGAGGTAGCGGTCCTGCTGCTGGGTTGTTGCCCTCCTACGGCCTCCTCCACGTCTCCTGATGTTCTGGCCTGTCTCCTGGTAGCTCCTCCATGCTCTGGACACTACGCTGACAGACACAGCAAACCTTCTTGCCACAGCTCGCATTGATGTGCCATCCTGGATGAGCTGCACTACCTGAGCCACTTGTGTGGGTTGTAGGGAGGTCATACAGGCACGTGGAGGCCACACACACCACTGAGCCTCATTTTGACTTGTTTTAAGGACATTACATCAAAGTTGGATCAGCCTGTAGTGTGTTTTTCCACTTTAATTTTGAGGGTGACTCCAAATCCAGACCTCCGTGGGTTAATAAATTTGATTTCCATTAATTTTTGTGTGATTTTGTTGTCAGCACATTCAACTATGTAAAGAACAAAGTATTTAATAAGAATATTTCATTCATTCAGATCTAGGATGTGTTATTTTAGTGTTCCCTTTATTTTTTTGAGCAGTGTATATATATATATATATATATATATATATATATATATTATATAGTAAGAAAAGTGCTATGTCAGTGTGCTGCTTGTCTTTCCCTCCGAAATTATTACAAATCAAAAAGTGATTATATAGATGCAAATGTTCTGTATCTGTCAGGATTTACACTTCTATTCCAAAGATTTCTCAATGGACGGCCGCTCAGTTTCTCAATACGCCGATGGGTTAGAGGCAACAAAATCTGGAATCCATGAAACAAGCGCCTCATAGTGTAATAATTCGGGTGTAGTATGGTATGCCGGCAGCCGGGCTCCCGGTGACCAGCATACCGGCGCCGGGAGCCCGACCGCCGGCAAACCGACAGTGTGGCGAGCACAAAGGAGCCCCTTGCGGGCTCACTGCGCTCGCCACGCTGCGGGCACGGTGGCACGCTATTTATTCTCCCTCCAGGGGGGTCGTGGACCCCCACGAGGTAGAATAGCTGTCGGTATGCTGGGTGTCGGGATCCCGGCGCCGGTATACTGTGCGCCGATATCCCGACATTCGGCATACTGAAGACCACCCAATAATTCCTCATTCTACTGGAAACACAAACAACACTCATGTAGGTATTCTGCATACTGGATAATGGAGTTAGTTGAGCATATCACACTTGGCAGTCTCGTTCTTTTCAAGCAATCTGCAATTAATTAAGATAAAACAGGTGCCACATGGTGCAGTAGTTTTCCACTCAGTCGGACACACAGACAACACTTATATAGATTTTCTGCATACCAGGTAGACAAATTATTCAGACATATCACAATCAAGAGCATCTTCTTCTTGTATACACCCATCCACAATTTAGTGTAGATAGGGGATTTTATCTCAGTAGAAAAGTAAAAAACTCCACTGCTTGTTTTGCGTTTTTTTTTTAAAGGGGTAACATTTATTCCTACACATGCAGCACAATTGTAAATACAGGTTGAGTATCCCATATCCAAATATTCCGAAATACGGAATATTCCGAAATACGGACTTTTTTGAGTGAGAGTGAGATAGTGAAACTTTTGTTTTCTGATGGCTCAATGTACACAAACTTTGTTTAATACACAAAGTTATTAAAAATATTGTATTAAATGACCTTCAGGCTGTGTCTATAAGGTGTGTATGAAACATAAATGAATTGTGTGAATGTACACACACTTTGTTTAATGTACAAAGTTATAAAAAATATTGGCTAAAATTACCTCCAGGCTGTGTGTATAAGATGTATATGAAACATAAATGCATTCTGTGCTTACATTTAGGTCCCATCACCATGATATCTCATTATGGTATGCAGTGGCGGAACTAGCGAGCGGTGGGCCCAGGTGCGACAAAATGCTTTGCCCCCCCCCCCCCCCACACTCACACACATCCCCCCCCCCCCCACACACATCCCATCCAAGTCCACCCCCTCACCCCTGGAGAGGATCTGGTGAGGGGGACCTGCTCAGGGCCAGAGAAATGGATACCTAGCAACAGTGCCGTAACTAGACATTTTAGCACTGTGTGCAAGAAACGGCATCGGAGCCCCACCCCTGCATGCAAAACAGGGGCAGTGCGCGCCGTAGGCGCGCGCAAAAATACATAGTGGCGTGGCTTCGTGGGGAAGGGGTGTGGCCACAAAATAATACCAATTCATAAAACGGTACACAGTAGTCTCCATTATTCAAATTACGCCGCACAGTAGCACCACTACACCAGGTAGAGACCCTTTTACACCTTACAGCGGACAGATTCCTCTTTTTACACATTACAGCAGACAGCGTGCACTTTTTACACATAACGGCAGACAGCGTGCCCTTTTTACACATAACGGCAGACAGCGTGCCCTTTTTACACATAACGGCAGACCGTGTGCCCTAGTTACACATAGCGGCAGACAGCGTACACTTTTTACACATAACGGCAGACAGCGTGCCCTTGTTACACATTACGGCAGACAGCATCCCCTTTTTACACATAACGGCAGACAGCGTCCCCTTTTTACACATTACGGCAGACAGCGTGCCCTTGTTACACATTACGGCAGACAGCGTCCCCATTTTTACACATTACGGCAGGCAGTTTCCCCATTTTTACACATTGCGGCAGGCAGATTACCCCTTTTTACACATAGCGGCAGGCAGATTACCCCTTTTTACACACAGCGGCAGGCAGTCCCCCATTTTTACACATTGTGGCAGGCTGCTTCCCCCTTTTTACACATTACGTCAGGCAGTCCCCCCTTTTTACACATTGCGGCAGGCTGATTCCCCTTTGTACACATAGCGGCAGGCAGTCCCCCATTTTTACACATAGCGGCAGGCTGATTCCCCTTTTTACACATAGCGGCAGGCAGTCCCCCATTTTTACACATAGCGGCAGGCAGGCACAAGAAAAAAGAAAGAGAAAGAAAGAAAGAAAAAGAGAAAAAGAAAGAAAGAAGAATTATACTTACCCTCTCCGCCGGCTCAGGCTCCTCAGTGCAGCCGCATCAGACGATTCCCGGGCAGTAGAGGAGGTGGAGGACGGAGGTGAAGAAGGGAGCCGCAGCAGCGCTTTGTTACTGGTGGAGACGCTGCTGCTGCTGCCCCTCTGCTTCCCTATAGGCTGTTCTCGGAAGACAGCCTATAGTGAAGCAGAGGGGCAGCAGAAGCAGCGCCTCCACCAGTAACAAAGCGCTGCTGCGGCTCCCTCCTTCACCTCCCTCCTCCTTCCCCCGTCCGTGTCGCTGCTCCTCTCCTCTCCGGGCGGCTGTGCGCTGCGGGCAGCGGTTGTCTGCAGCGCACAGCGGCATGTAATGAGTCAGTTTGACTCATTACATGCTTGGGCCCCTGGACAGAGGTGGGCCCCAGTGCAACGCACTGCTTGCACTGCCGGTAGTTCCGCCTCTGATGGTATGCAATTATTCCAAAATACAGAAAAATCCGATATCCAAAATACCTCTGGTCCCAAGCATTTTGGATAAGGGATACTCAACCTGTATATACTTAAAACAACACAAAAATATAAAGATGAAAAACAGCTTAGCTTTTCATCCCTATGCCATAAGGATAACGTGTTTCGCCCCTTTAAGGCTTCATCAGGAGTGTCTATAGGGAGGCGCAAGTGGGGTCTAATATACCCCTTTTAATGAAACCAATGACCCTCAATTATTCAAATGATTTCCGGTCCGTGACCGGCAACACAACACCAAGGCCCAGCCGCATGATCACGCCACATCCTGGAAATGACGTAGTCCCGGATGTGACAGCGATATGTAATGGACTAAGATCAGGTGATCCCTGTGGGCTGCGTCACCACTGAAAATAAGTTATTTCTGGTGGCAGGGCTATAGACAGGAGCCTGCACCAATGAGATGCCTTGCTTACAACACAATACACTTTCAGCCACCAGATCCGGTCCCGGTGATGTCATGGCCTAGAAGTAATTTGAATAATTGAGGGTCATTGCTTTAATTGAAAGGGGTATATTAGACATCATCTGAGCCTCCCTATACACACTCCTGCTGAAGCCTTAAAGGGGCAAAATGCATAGAGAGCTTTCCATTACACCTCCTCCTAACTTTGGGCATCTGCTGCAGTCCTGCTGAGGATCTTTTGCCAATACAACTATTATCCCTATGGCATTGCGATGAAAAGCTAAGCTGTTTTTCATCTTCTGTTTTTGTGTTTTTCGTATATATTTACAATTGTGCTGCGTGTGTTTGAATAAATGTTTCCCTTTAAAAAAAAAAAAAAACACAACAAGCAGTGGAGTTTTTTTTTACTGAGATAAAGTCCCCTATGTACACTAGATTGTGGACAGGTGTATATGAGAGGAAGAGGCTCTTGATTGTGATATGTCTGAATAATTTGTCTATCTGGTATGCAGAAACTCTAGTGTTGTCTGTGTGTCCAACTCAATGGAAAATGACTGCAGCATAAGGCGCCTGTTTTATCTTTTTTGATTACAGATTGCTTGAAAAGAACGATGCTCCCAATTGTGATATGCTCAACTAACTCCATTATCCAGTATGCAGAATACCTACATGAGTGTTGTTTGTGTTTCCAGTAGAATGAGGAATTATTGGGTGGTCTTCAGTATGCCGAATGTCGGGATATCGGCGCACAGTATACCGGCGCCGGGATCCCGACACCCAGCATACCGACAGCTATTCTACCTCGTGGGGGTCCACGACCCCCCTGGAGGGAGAATAAATAGCGTGCCACCGTGCCCGCAGCGTGGCGAGCGCAGTGAGCCCGCAAGGGGCTCCTTTGTGCTCGCCACACACACGAACAGGGAAGCACCACACTTGCCATACCTAGAAAATGGGTGTACACCTGTACTCACCACCCCCAGGCCGGGGTGCAATGGCTGGTGATCACATTGCTTAAATAATATTAGACTGAGAGCCCAGCACTCACCTTCGTAAGTTCACTCACCCCTATACATCAGAACATAAATAAATAATGGGGTTTTAGTTTATGAAAGTGTGTATGTGTGTTAGTGATGTGCACCGGAAATTTTTCGGGTTTTGGTTTTGGGTTCGGTTCCGCGGCCGTGTTTTGGGTTCGAACGCGTTTTGGCAAAACCTCACCGAATGTTTTTGTCGGATTCGGGTGTGTTTTGGATTTGGGTGTTTTTTTCAAAAAACCCTAAAAAACAGCTTAAATCATTGAATTTGGGGGTCATTTTGATCCCATAGTATTATTCACCTCAATTAGCATAATTTCCACTCATTTCCAGTCTATTCTGAATACCTCACACCTCACAATATTATTTTTAGTCCTAAAATTTGCACCGAGGTCGCTGGATGGCTAAGCTAAGCGACACAAGTGGCCGACACAAACACCTGGCCCATCTAGGAGTGGCACTGCAGTGTCAGACAGGATGGCCCTTCCAAAAAATACTCCCCAAACAGCACATGACGCAAAGAAAAAAAGAGGCGCAATGAGGTAGCTGTGTGAGTAAGCTAAGCGACCCTAGTGGCCGACACAAACACCTGGCCCATCTAGGAGTGGCACTGCAGTGTCACTCAGGATGGCCCTTCCAAAAAATACTCCCCAAACAGCACATGACGCAAAGAAGAAAAAAAAGAGGCGCAATGAGGTAGCTGTGTGAGTAAGCTAAGCGACCCTAGTGGCCGACATAAACACCTGGCCCATCTAGGAGTGGCACTGCAGTGTCACGCAGGATGGCCCTTCCAAAAAATACTCCCCAAACAGCACATGACGCAAAGAAAAAAAGAGGCGCACTTGCAGGGGGCGTGCAAATGGTGGAAGGTGCAAGCTCTTCCCGTCCAGTGTTGGGAAGGTCAGGCATCGCAACCGACACAATTGGACTCTCCTTTGGGATTTGTGATTTCGCAGAACGCACAGTTCTTTGCTGTGCTTTTGCCGCAAGTCTTTTCTTTTTTCTAGCGAGAGGATGAGTGCTTCCATCCTCATGTGAAGCTGAACCACTAGCCATGAACATAGGCCAGGGCCTCAGCCATTCCATGCCACTCCGTGTCGTAAATGGCATATTGGCAAGTTTACGCTTCTCCTCAGACGCTTTTAATTTAGATTTTTGGGTAATTTTTTTACTGATCTTTTGTGTTTTGGATTTTACATGCTCTGTACTATGACATTGGGCATCGGCCTTGGCAGACGACGTTGATGGCATTTCATCGTCTCGGCCATGACTAGTGGCAGCAGCTTCAGCACGAGGTGGAAGTGGATCTTGATCTTTCCCTATTTTTTTAACCTCCACATTTTTGTTCTCCATATTTTGCGCACAACTAAAAGCCACCACAGGTATACAATGTAGATGGATGGGTAGTATAGTATTACTTATACTTATGGACGACGAGTGCACTGACGACACAGAGGTAGGTACAGCCGTGGCCTACCGTACTGCTGCTTATATATATATATATAATATACTGTATAACGGACCTGGTGGACACTGTCAGCAGACTGCTAAACTAGTATGAAGGAAGAAAAAAAAAACCACAGGTATACAATGTAGATGGATGGATAGTATAGTATTACTTATACTTATGGACGACGAGGGCACTGACGACACAGAGGTAGGTACAGCCGTGGCCTACCGTACTGCTGCTTATATATATATATATATATATATATATATATATATATAATATACTGTATAACGGACCTGGTGGACACTGTCAGCAGACTGCTAAACTAGTATGAAGAAAGAAAAAAAACCCACCACAGGTATACAATGTAGATGGATGGATAGTATAGTATTACTTATACTTATGGACGACGAGTGCACTGACGACACAGACGTAGGTACAGCCGTGGCCTACCGTATTGCTGCTTATATATATATAATATACTGTATAACGGACCTGGTGGACACTGTCAGCAGACTGCTAAACAAACTAGCATGAAGAAAGAAAAAAAAACACCACAGTGTTTTTCAGGCAGACAAACGTATACTGGACTGGTGGTCACTGTCAGCAAAACTGTGCACTGTACTCCTGCTATAACTGCTCCCCAGTCCCCACAATTAGGCAGTGTGAGCAGAGCAGTGCACTCAGCACAGATATATCATGCAGCAGTGCAGCACACTGAGTGAGCACAGCCACAGATATGGTGGATCGTTTTTTTCAGGCAGAGAAACAAAGGATTAAAATCACTGGTGGTATAATCAAAACCCTGCACTGTACTCCCTAACAGCTGCTCCCCGTCCCCAATCCTCCCCACAATTATAACAATGTCACTCTTAGACTTAGTCTTTTCTATTACGGAGAGGACGCCAGCCACGTCCTCTCCCTATCAATCTCAATGCACGTGTGAAAATGGCGGCGACGCGTGGCTCCTTATATAGAATCCGAGTCTCGCGAGAATCCGACAGCGGGATGATGACGTTCGGGTGCGCTCGGGTTAACCGAGCAAGGCGGGAGGATCCGAGTCGCTCGGACCCGTGTAAAAAAAAAGGTGAGTTCGGGCGGGTCGGATTCCGAGGATCCGAACCCGCTCATCACTAATGTGTGCGTGTGTATGTATGTATATATATATATATATATATATATATTAGTGATGAGCGGGTTCGGTTCCTCGGAAACCGAACCTCCCCGAACTTCACGCATTTTACACGGGTCCGAGGCAGACTGGGATTCTCCCGTATGGGTCGGTTAACCCGAGCGCGCCCGAACGTCATCATCCCGCTGTCGGATTCTCGCGAGATTCGGATTCTATATAAGCAACCGCGCGTCGCCGCCATTTTCACTCGTGCATTGGAAATGCTAGGGAGAGGACGTGGCTGGCGTCCTCTCCATTTATTTATTGTTGAGTTGATGCAAATATTTGTGCTTGCTTATATCATTGTGGGGACTGGGGAGCAGCTTTATATTAATATAGGAGAAGTACAGTGCAGAGTTTTGCTGATCAGTGACCACCAGTTTTATCTGTTCTCTGCCTGAAAAAAACGCTCCTTATCTGTGCTCAGTGTGCTGCATATATCTGTGCTCACACTGCTTAATTGTGGAGACTGGGGAGCAGCTGTATTATATAGGAGGAGTACAGTGCAGAGTTTTGCTGACAGTGACCACCAGTATACGTTGTCTGCCTGAAAAACACTCCATATCTGTGCTCAGTGTGCTGCATATATCTGGGATCACACTGCTTTATTGTGGGGACTGGGGACCACCAGTATAATATTATATAGGAGGAGTACAGTGCAGAGTTTTGCTGACCAGTGACCACCAGTATACGTTGTCTGCCTGAAAAACACTCCATATCTGTGCTGCATTGTGTAGTATATAGTAGTACAGTGCATAATTTTGCTGACCACCAGTATATAATATATAGGAGTACGGTACAGAAGGCCACTGCTGTACCTACCTCTGTGTCGTCAAGTATACTATCCATCCATACCTGTGGTGCATTTCAGTTTTGCACAGTTTGCTGACCACCAGTATATAATATATAGCATTACGGTACAGTAGGCCACTGCTGTACCTGCCTCTGTGTCGTCAAGTATACTATCCATCCATACCTGTGGTGCATTTCAGTTTTGCACAGTTTGCTGACCACCAGTATATAATATATAGCATTACGGTACAGTAGGCCACTGCTGTACCTACCTCTGTGTCGTCAAGTATACTATCCATCTGGATTCTATACCTGTGGTGCATTTTAGTTTTGCAGTTTGCTGACAGTGACCACTAGTATATATAGCAGTGCGGTACGGTAGGCCACTGCTGTACCTACTTATGTGTCGTCAAGTATACTATCCATCTACATTCTATACCTGTGGTGCATTTCAGTTGTGCAGTTTGCTGACAGTGACCACCAGTATATATAGCAGTACGGTACGGAAGGCCACTGCTGTACCTACCTCTGTGTCGTCAAGTATACTATCCATCTATATTCTATACCTGTGGTGAATTTTAGTTTTGCAGTTTGCTGACACAGTGACCACCAGTATATATAGCAGTACGGTACGGAAGGCCACTGCTGTACCTATCTCTGTGTCATCAAGTATATTATCCATCTACATTCTATACCTGTGGTGCATTTCATTGTGCAGTTTGCTGACACAGTGACCACCAGTATATATGGCAGTACGGTATGGAAGGCCACTGCTGTACCTACCTCTGTGTCGTCAAGTATACTATCCATCTACATTCTATACCTGTGGTGCATTTCAGTTGTGCAGTTTGCTGACACAGTGACCACCAGTATATATAGCAGTACGATACGGAAGGCCACTGCTGTACCTACCTCTGTGTCGTCAAGTATACTATCCACCTACATTCTATACCTGTGGTGCATTTTAGTTTTGCAGTTTGCTGACACAGTGACCACCAGTATATATAGCAGTATGGTACGGAAGGCCACTGCTGTACCTACCTCTGTGTCGTCAAGTATACTATCCATCTACATTCTCTACCTGTGGTGCATTTCAGTTGTGCGCAGTATATATAGTAGTAGGCCATTGCTATTGATACTGGCATATAATTCCACACATTAAAAAATGGAGAACAAAAATGTTGAGGGTAAAATAGGGAAAGCTCAAGATCCACTTCCACCTCGTGCTGAAGCTGCTGCCACTAGTCATGGCCGAGATGATGAAATGCCATCAACGTCGTCTGCCAAGGCCGATGCCCAATGTCATAGTAGAGAGCATGTAAAATCCAAAAAACAAAAGTTCAGTAAAATGACCCAAAAATCTAAATTAAAAGCGTCTGAGGAGAAGCGTAAACTTGCCAATATGCCATTTACGACACGGAGTGGCAAGGAACAGCTGAGGCCCTGGCCTATGTTCATGGCTAGTGGTTCAGATTCACATGAGGATGGAAGCTCTCATCCTCTCGCTAGAAAAATGAAAAGACTTAAGCTGGCAAAAGCACAGCAAAGAACTGGCAAAGAACTGTGCGTTCTTCTAAATCACAAATCCCCAAGGAGAGTCCAATTGTGTCGGTTGCGATGCCTGACCTTCCCAACACTGGACGGGAAGAGCTTGTGCCTTCCACCATTTGCACACCCCCTGCAAGTGCTGGAAGGAGCACCCGCAGTCCAGTTCCTGATAGTCAAATTGAAGATGTCAGTGTTGAAGTACACCAGGATAAGGATATGGGTGTTGCTGGCACTGGGGAGGAAATTGACAAGTAGGATTCTGATGGTGAGGTGGTTTGTTTAAGTCAGGCACTCGGGGAGACACCTGTTGTCCGTGTGACGAATATGGCCATTGACATGCCTGGTCAAAATACAAAAAAAATCAGCTCTTCGGTGTGGAATTATTTCAACACAAATGCGGACAACAGGTGTCAAGCCGTGTGTTGCCTTTGTCAAGCTGTAATAAGTAGGGGTAAGGACGTTAACCACCTAGGAACATCCTCCCTTATACGTCACCTGGACCGCATTCATCAGAAGTCAGTGACAAGTTCAAAAACTTTGGGTGACAGCGGAAGGAGTCCACTGACCACTAAATCCCTTCCTCTTGTAACCAAGCTCCTGCAAACCACACCACCAACTCCCTCAGTGTCAATTTCCTCCTTACACAGGGAAGCCAAAAGTCCTGCAGGCCATGTCACTGGTACGTCTGACGAGTCCTCTCCTGCCTGGGATTCCTCCGATGCATCCTTGAGTGTAACGCCTACTGCTGCTGGCGCTGCTGTTGTTGCTGCTGGGAGTCAATCATCATCCCAGAGGGGAAGTCGGAAGACCACTTGTGCTACTTCCAGTAAGCAATTGACTGTCCAACAGTCCTTTGCGAGGAAGATGAAATATCACAGCAGTCATCCTGCTGCAAAGTGGATAACTCAGGCCTTGGCAGCCTGGGCAGTGAGAAACGTGGTTCCGGTATCCACCGTTAATTCAGAGGCAACTAGAGACTTGATTGAAGTACTGTGTCCCCGGTACCAAATACCATCTAGGTTCCATTTCTCTAGGCAGGCGATACCGAAAATGTACACAGACCTCAGAAAAAGAGTCACCAGTGTCCTAAAAAATGCAGTTGTACCCAATGTCCACTTAACCACGGACATGTGGACAAGTGCAGCAGGGCAGACTCAGGACTATATGACTGTGACAGCCCACTTGGTAGATGTATTGCCTCCCGCAGCAAGAACAGCAGCGGCGGCACCAGTAGCAGCATCTCGCAAACGCCAACTCATTCCTAGGCAGGCTACGCTTTGTATCACCACTTTCCAGAAGAGGCACACAGCTGACAACCTCTTACGGAAACTGAGGAACATCATCGCAGAATGGCTTACCCCAATTGGACTCTCCTGGGGATTTGTGACATCGG
>NC_086446.1:229069551-229097051 GCF_028390025.1 Pseudophryne corroboree
TCACTGGACGCCTTGGTCCTCAGTCTGCTGCTGGCACTGGTGTATCTCCCTGCAGATGCTGTCTCTGCCCATTGCTGCGACTCCGCCCAGCGTTAGTCACACAGTCACAGAGTGACAGATCTGTGAGACTATAAAGGAGATATATCTATATATATAAAATGCCGTAATGACATTGAAACGTTGATAGAATATCAGACCTGCTTGTCTGTCTTTCTTTTCACGCCGTGAGTGCCGCCCGACTTTGCATTTTTACATTGGACACAGCGCATGCTGTTACCAGGGAGTTCACCGGCTTATTCATTGTTATATCAACCTTTGGACATTGTGAGTGCCGTGGACTCTTTGTACTTATATATATATATACACACACACACACACACGCATTTATTACATACTGTACTAGCTAGTTTCTGATTTTCACTGTTGTAAATATAAATGAGTGTTATAAATTTGGTAAGTCTAAAGAGAAGTAAATTTGAGACATCTTAATGTAAGTTAATGTTAATCCATGGTTCTTGGCGTTACCCGAGGACCATCCGTAGCAGATATGATAAAGAGTGACAGGACCATTTTTATAATTTATTAAATTCTACCCACTGGAGGTGCAGTCCAAATTTTGATCCGATTGTCTGTTTGGACATTATCATTCACGCAACGCAAGTCGGTAACGATGTCATTAAATCAACCCCCTTTGATCCCATTAGGGGAAGTTTATTAAAATTCTAACTATATGGTTTTTCAATTTCCCACCTGAAGAATACCTATGTTAAATTTTAGTTTCCTAACGTATCAGGAAGTAAGAGAATTAGTGATGAGTCAGTGAGTGAGTGAGTGAGTGAGTGAGTGAGTGAGTGAGTGAGGGCTTTCACATTTAGATATATAGAGGGCTTTCGCAAAGATATATAATCAGGGCTCTTTCCAGACAATTTGGCTCCCAGTGCATCACAAAAATGTGCCCCCTCCCCCCCATAGACATTAAAATATGCACACCCCCTCCCCCCCACAGACATTAAAAAATACCCCTGTCGAATGGGGGTGACCTCACTACAATGGACATGGTCTTGCAGGAAAAGGCTGCCTTACACCCCAGTTTTTGACCTTGCAACAACAGACTCGGCCACCACAAGAAAAAAAAATATTCCACCATATTAAGCCCAACACAGTAATGCCCCCTGCACCTTATTATGCCACACACCGCAATGCCTGTGATACATTATGCCCTACAGTAAAGCTTTTCATTACTTTGAAATTACCTGTTCGTTGCCAAGGGTTTCATGCGCTGGGTGTCACGGTCGTTGCCAGCGGTTTCATGCACTGGGTGTCACGCTCGTTGCCAGAGGTTTTCTACGCTAGGTGTCATGCTCGTTGCCAGGGGTTTCATGCACTGGGTGTCGTGCTCGTTGCCAGGGGTTTCATGCACTGGGTGTCGTGCTCGTTGCCAGGGGTTTCATGCAATGGGTGTCGTGCTCGTTGCCAGGGGTTTTATGCTCTGGCATCCATGCTCATTGCAAGGGTGTATACAGATGTAGCCACACTCATTTAGCGTGGCTACATCGCAAACATGCACACTCGGTGCGCCCATGTCTAGTCGCAGCATGCAGTGTTAAAAGATGCTCCTATTCATGTGAATGGGATGTGCACGCACCCCGGATGATCCCAGTGTTGCGTCATCGACGGTGCGGCACGGCGCAGATGTAGTCACAATTATCGTGGCTACATCTGTAGGTAATTCTCGTTGCCAAGGGTAATGCTTATTGCCAAGGGTAATGCTCATTTTCAAGCCAGCGCTGAAATTCTGCTCCCCCTCCTACTGCCCATATTACTCCACTCGGGGAGGGGGGGGGGGGAGTTTCATGGAATGACGCGGTTGTGTCATGACATCACAACATAACCATGTCAGTCCATGAAATTTCGCCCCCTGAGCAAAGTTCTATGGAAGAGGGAGGAGGTGGAGCAGAAGGAGCCACAACGTGCTGCGGTGGACGCCACGTGCGATCACACGGCTCGCCCACTGCTAGAAACGGCACTGTATATAGGCCCTCATTCCGAGTTGATCGGTCGCAAGGCGAATTTAGCAGAGTTACACACGCTAAGCCGCCGCCTACTGGGAGTGTATCTTAGCATCTTAAAATTGCGACCGATGTATTCGCAATATTGCGATCACAAACTACTTAGCAGTTTTAGAGTAGCTCCAGACTTACTCTGCCTGTGCGATCAGTTCAGTGCTTGTCGTTCCTGGTTTGACGTCACAAACACACCCAGCGTTCGCCCAACCACTCCCCCGTTTCTCCGGCCACTCCTGCGTTTTTTCCGGAAACGGTAGCGTTTTCAGCCACACGCCCATAAAACGGCCTGTTTCCGCCCAGTAACACCCATTTCCTGTCAATCACATTACGATCGCCGGAGCGATGAAAAAGCCGTGAGTAAAAATACTATCTTCATAGCAAAGATACTTGGCGCAGTCGCAGTGCGAATATTGCGCATGCGCACTAAGCGGAATTTCACTGCGATGCGATGAAAAATACAGAGCGAACGACTCGGAATGAGGGCCATAATGTGGGAAGGGGCATTATAGAGCAGACAGTAGATATCGGTTCATAATGACCCTTTCAACACTCTGTGGCTTTTTTTAGCTTTTCTGGTTCCAGCCACTTCTTGGTGAGGTGGATATGGTTGTGCATTTGTGAGAGAGCAAGTTTATCCACTTTGTTTTCCTAGGAATGTACTCGTCATGCCCGTATCGACATTGTGACACCCAAACGAGCCAAAATTTCTGCTTTTAACTTATAGTCCAGGGCATCATTAAAGCTTAGATCATTATAGGTTTTTTGCGACTGCCCTGATAGAAAGGATGCCAAAATTCCAGCACACTGAGCTTTAGGCCAACACTCTCTTTCAACGGTTCTATAGAATGTCATCAACTAGGCTTCCATATCATCACCCCGAGTCATCTTCTGTAGGAAGCGACTAGCCTGTATGGAGCAGTAAGTAAAATCTGTGGGAGCATCTCTAGACTGGGCTGCTAGCTGTTGCACCACCTCTGTTAAGGTCTGGAGGTTTTTCTTTATTGCCACTGACTGCACCCTGGTGGCTTCCTGCTGACCCTTCATAGCCAGTAGCAAGGCCTTCACCATGGGGGTAATTCAGACTGCATCGCTGCAGCGGCAGCGATCGCAGTCTGAATTTTTTTGTGGAGTCCAGTGAGATTTCTAAAAGCATTTCAGGGCTGCAATCGCCTCTGCCTGATTGACAGGTAGAGGCGGCCGTGGGGTGGGAGGGGGCGTGCCAACAGCAGTAGAATGCCATTGGCGGGGCGCTGTCCGGACAATGGAGACGTGTCCGGACGGTTGGGGCGGGGGGCCGCTGCGACCAGGGACGTGGTGGGTAGCTCCCTGCCAGAGCGCAGGAGCTACCCAGTGTTGGGGATGGGGAAGGGGGAAAATGGTAGAGCCAAACATGCGGGGCGGTCTAGCCCTGTGCTGGGCATCTCCCGGCATGTCTGAGAAAATAATAGTAGATGTGCTAAATTTAGCACTTCTTCGATCAGATCTGAATTAGGCCCCATGTCCACTATGTTATCTTGGGTATCCGGACTCCAGGTCGACAACAAAAAGGTCGACACACCTTAGGTCGACATGGACAAAAGGCCGACATGGACAAAAGGTCGACAGAAACAAGGTCGACATGGAAAAATGTCGACATGAGTTTTTTATGTTTTTTTTTCTTTTTTCGAACCTTTTGATACTTAACGATCCACGTGGACTACGACTGGAACGGTAATCTGTGCCAAGCGGAGCGGAGCGAAGCGAAGGCACCATGCCCGAAGCATGGCGAGCGAAGCGAGCCATGCGAGGGGACGCGGTGCACTAATTGGGGTTCCCGGTCACTCTACGAAGAAAACGACACCAAAAAAAACATAAAAAACTCATGTCGACCTTTTTCCATATCGACCTTGTTCCTGTCGACCTTTTGTCCATGTCGACCTTTTGTCCATGTCGACCTAAGGCGTGTCGACCAATTGGCGGCGACCTAAGGTGTGTCGACCTTTTTGTTGTCGACCCTGAGTCCCAGACCCGTTATCTTGTGATGTAGGAGTGAATCAGAATTTGGTTTGCCTAATCATCAGATGATTACATCACCACAGAGAACACAGGACAATAGTCTATTCAGCCAAAACAATTTCGGTATCTGTCACTTTCAATTTTAAATGTTCTTTTTTTCAATTAGTACAGTTCTTTCTATTTCACTTGCAACACTTGGCCAAATATTCACACCACAATGTAAATTAGCAACTGCTTTTGTTGTCACCTGTACCACATTTTGACTGCAATGACTAGCATATAACATGTCTCTTTCTCTTTAATTGCAACAGAAAAGTCCAGACCACAGAATGCCACATTTTGAATTAATGAGCAGATAATAGGCTTGAAACAGGGCCAGCTCCAGGCCTACTAGCACCCTGAGTGAAAATATTTTGAAGTCCCCCCGTCTCCCCCATGAGCGCGCGCTCCTGGAAAAGTGGGCGTGGCCTTGCAGCTTTATATTATCAAACTATAAATAAATATCTTTTCACACCCCCTCTACACACACACAATTAGCAGCATTACACATAACAGCCACAGTAGTGTTCCTTACACATAATGTCTCCACATGATATGCCCCCCAGATACACATGTCCCCACAGTGCCAGATACATATATGCACCACACAGTGCCACATACATACATGCCCCACACAGTGCCAGATATGCCCCCAGTGCCAGATATGCCCCCAAAGCTAGATACACAAGTCCTCACACCAGAGCCGGCCCTAACCAATATGATGCCCTAGGCAAGATTTTGGCTGGTGCCCCCTAGCACCACCGCTGGTTCTGCCTCTAACCTTTCACTTCTTTCCCAGCACCATCACCCCTCATCCATAGCATTCCTTATTTTGGTGTTTGTACCCCCTATATTTTAAATAGGAACAGTTCGCACATTTGGCGCACAGCCCAAAAAGGGGTGTGTATTTGCTGGCAAGGGGCATGGCCACACAATGGTAACCCCAATTCCAATTACACCACACAGTACTGCACTTTATTCACATTTGATCATGCGATAGTTTCCATAATTCATATTACATCCCACAGTAGTATCACTTTACCTTATAAACGTTACTCCTCACAGTAGAGCCCATTATTCACATTACATCACACTGAATTGCTCCTTATTCACATTACACTACACCCTATTGCTCTTTATTCACATTAGATGACACAGTAGTGCCCTTTCTATACGCAACGCCACATAGTAGAGCACCTTAAACACATAATGCCACACAGTAATTCCCCTAACACATATGAGACACATTATTAATGTCCTTATAAACATAATGTGCCTTACACATTATGACAACCTTTATTAATGCCCTTTTACACATAATGTCCCTTACACATATGCCGCACATTATTAATGCCCTTATACACATAATGATACACATAGTGCCCCCTACAAATTTGCTGCACATTATTAGTGCCCCTATACACATAACGACACATACAGTAGTACCCTGTTACACATATGCCGCACATTATTAATGCCCTTATACACATAATGACACACATAGTGCCACTTACACATATGTTGCACATTATTAATGCATTTTTACATAACACACATAATGATCCTTACACATATTCCGAACACTACTGCACAACCAACCCACTCACATGCACACAGCACTCACACTGCCACTAACACTGTGACCTCTGCCTCTGCTTGGTGTCCTCATAAATATTGCCTCAATGCAAAGGTCGGGCACATTTTTTTTATGAAAATGCATCTTATTTGCATTGCTATGTGGCTAGGATGCACAAGCAGCTTCTGCTGATTAAAATGATATGCAGCATGCCGCTCTATACTGTGCGAGACTGTGGCTGTATCTGCATATGAAATGCTACACACAGAATATAGACATGCCGCATATCATTTTAATCAGCAGAAGCTGCTGATGCCACTAGGCATATCAAATGCCCTAGGCAATTGCCTAGTTTGCCTATGCTTATGGCCGGCTCTGCCTCACACAGTGCCAGCTATGCCCCCAGTGCCAGATACACATGTCCTCACACAGTGCCAGATATGCCTCTAGTGCCAGATACACATGTTCCCACAGTGCCAGACATGCTCCCAATGCCAGATACACATGTCCCTACAGAGTGCCAGATATGCCCGCAGTGCCAGATACACGTCCCCGTAGTGCCAGATATGCCCCCAATGCCAGATACACATGTCCCCCCATTGCCAGATATGCCCCCAGTTCCAGATACACATGTCCCCATAGTGCCAGATATGCCCCCAATGCCAGATACACATGTCCCCACAGTGCCATATATGCCCCCAGTGCCAGATACACATGTCCCCACAGTGCCAGATATGCCCCCAAAGCAAGATACACATGTCCCCACAGTGCCAGATATGCCACAAAAGCCAGATACACATGTCCCCACAGTGCCAGATATGTCCCCAGTGCCAGACACACATGTCCCTACAAAGTGCCAGATATGCCCCCAGTGCCAGATACACATGTCCCCATAGTGCCAGATACACATGTCCCCATAGTGCCAGATATGCCCCCAGTGCCAGATACATATGTACATATGTCCCCCCAGTGCCAGATATGCCCCCAATGCCAGATACACATGTCCCTCCAGTGCCAGATATGTCCCCAGTGCCAGATACACATGTCCCTACACAGTAACAGAGATCCGCCAAACCCCCCCCCCCCCCTCCCCCGTGCTGCTTGCCGCGTGTCTCTTGTTCTAAAGGGTGGGGAGGCTGAGGCTGCTGCTGTTCTTTAGTTGAGGGCGGGGAGGAGAGCGCAGTGTGTGCCTCTCCTGCCCCTCAGTCTCGGGCGGCCGTGGCGGTGTGTAGCTCCTACTAGGCGCTGGTCCGCAAGCCAATCAAAGCTTGCGGTCCGGCAGCCAATCAGGAGCCTCAGCTGCCCGACCGCGAGCTCTGAGTGGCAAACTTTACATCTCCCATATACAGACAGCGGTTCACTGAAAGCTTTGTCTCCACTCACAATCTTGATGAGTAATCTACAATGCAGGTGCAGTAATCGTCCATATTTCCATTAAACTGCTGTAATCCACATTTTCTGTGTAGAATCTTTGCAAGCAAATTCTCCACCATAATGTGATCTCATGGGTTAATTATAGTGATGTGCACCGGAAATTTTTCGGGTTTTGTGTTTTGGTTTTGGATTCGGTTCCGCGGCGTGTTTTGGATTCGGACGCGTTTTGGCAAAACCTCCCTGAAAATTTTTTGTCGGATTTGGGTGTGTTTTGGATTCGGGTGTTTTTTTTTACAAAAAACCCTCAAAAACAGCTTAAATCATGGAATTTGGGGGTCATTTTGATCCCATAGTATTATTAACCTCAATAACCATAATTTCCACTCATTTTCAGTCTATTCTGAACACCTCACAATACTATTTTTAGTCCTAAAATTTGCACCGAGGTCGCTGGATGGCTAAGCTAAGCGACACAAGTGGCCGACACAAACACCTGGCCCATCTAGGAGTGGCACTGCAGTGTCAGGCAGGATGGCACTTCAAAAAAATTGTCCCCAAACAGCACATGATGCAAAGAAAAAAAGAGGCGTACCAAGGTCGCTGTGTGACTAAGCTAAGCGACACAAGTGGCCGACACAAACACCTGGCCCATCTAGGAGTGGCACTGCAGTGTCAGACAGGATGGCACTTAAAAAAATAGTCCCCAAACAGCACATGATGCAAAGAAAAAAAGAGGCGCAATGAGGTAGTTGTGTGACTAAGCTAAGCGACCCAAGTGGCCGACACAAACACCTGGCCCATCTAGGAGTGGCACTGCAGTGTCAGACAGGATGGCACTTCAAAAAAATAGTCCCCAAACAGCACATGATGCAAAGAAAAAAAGAGGCGCACCGAGGTCGCTGTGTGACTAAGCTAAGCGACACAAGTGGCCGACACAAACACCTGGCCCATCTAGGAGTGGCACTGCAGTGTCAGACAGGATGGCACTTCCAAAAAATTGTCCCCAAACAGCACATGATGCAAAGAAAAAAAGAGGCGCACCAAGGTCGCTGTGTGACTAAGCTAAGCGACACAAGTGGCCGACACAAACACCTGGCCCATCTAGGAGTGGCACTGCAGTGTCAGACAGGATGGCACTTCAAAAAAAATAGTCCCCAAACAGCACATGATGTAAAGAAAAAAAGAGGCGCACCAAGGTCGCTGTGTGACTAAGCTAAGCGACACAAGTGGCCGACACAAACACCTGGCCCATCTAGGAGTGGCACTGCAGTGTCAGACAGGATGGCACTTCAAACAAATAGTCCCCAAACAGCACATGATGCAAAGAAAAATGAAAGAAAAAAGAGGTGCAAGATGGAATTGTCCTTGGGCCCTCCCACCCACCCTTATGTTGTATAAACAGGACATGCACACTTTAACGAACCCATCATTTCAGCGACAGGGTCTGCCACACGACTGTGACTGAAATGACTGGTTGGTTTGGGCCCCCACCAAAAAAGAAGCAATCAATCTCTCCTTGCACAAATTGGCTCTACAGAGGCAAGATGTCCACCTCATCATCGTCCTCCGATTCCTCACCCCTTTCACTGTGTACATCCCCCTCCTCACAGATTATTAATTCATCCCCACTGGAATCCACCATCTCAGATCCCTGTATACTTTCTGGAGGCAATTGCTGGTGAATGTCTCCATGGAGGAATTGATTATAATTCATTTTGATGAACATCATCTTCTCCACATTTTCTGGAAGTAACCTCGTATGCCGATTGCTGACAAGGTGAGCGGCGGCACTAAACACTCTTTCGGAGTACACACTGGAGGGAGGGCAACTTAGGTAGAATAAAGCCAGTTTGTGCAAGGGCCTCCAAATTGCCTCTTTTTCCTGCCAGTATACGTACGGACTGTCTGACGTGCCTACTTGGATGCGGTCACTCATATAATCCTCCACCATTCTTTCAATGGTGACAGAATCATATGCAGTGACAATAGACGACATGTCAGTAATCGTTGCCAGGTCCTTCAGTCCGGACCAGATGTCAGCACTCACTCCAGACTGCCCTGCATCACCGCCAGCGGGTGGGCTCAGAATTCTTAGCCTTTTCCTCGCACCCCCAGTTGAGGGAGAATGTGAAGGAGGAGCTGTTGACGGGTCACGTTCCGCTTGACTTGACAATTTTCTCACCAGCAGGTCTTTGAACCTCTGCAGACTTGTGTCTGCCGGAAAGAGAGATACAACGTAGGTTTTAAATCTAGGATCGAGCACGGTGGCCAAAATGTAGTGCTCTGATTTCAACAGATTGACCACCCGTGAATCCTGGTTAAGCGAATTAAGGGCTCCATCCACAAGTCCCACATGCCTAGCGGAATTGCTCTGTTTTAGCTCCTCCTTCAATGTCTCCAGCTTCTTCTGCAAAAGCCTGATGAGGGGAATGACCTGACTCAGGCTGGCAGTGTCTGAACTGACTTCACGTGTGGCAAGTTCAAAGGGTTGCAGAACCTTGCACAACATTGAAATCATTCTCCACTGCGCTTGAGTCAGGTGCATTCCCCCTCCTTTGCCTATATCGTGGGCAGATGTATAGGCTTGAATGGCCTTTTGCTGCTCCTCCATCCTCTGAAGCATATAGAGGGTTGAATTCCACCTCGTTACCACCTCTTGCTTCAGATGATGGCAGGGCAGGTTCAGGACTGTTTGCTGGTGCTCCAGTCTTCGGCACGTGGTGGCTGAATGCCGAAAGTGGCCCGCAATTCTTCGGGCCACCGACAGCATCTCTTGCACGCCCCTGTCATTTTTTAAATAATTCTGCACCACCAAATTCAATGTATGTGCAAAACATGGGACGTGCTGGAATTTGCCCACATGTAATGCACGCACAATATTGCTGGCGTTGTCCGATGTCACAAATCCCCAGGAGAGTCCAATTGGGTAAGCCATTCTGCGATGATGTTCCTCAGTTTCCGTAAGAGGTTGTCAGTTGTGTGCCTCTTCTGGAAAGCGGTGATACAAAGCGTAGCCTGCCTAGGAACGAGTTGGCGTTTGCGAGATGCTGCTACTGGTGC
This sequence comes from Pseudophryne corroboree, assembly GCF_028390025.1. Classification (NCBI taxonomy): domain Eukaryota; kingdom Metazoa; phylum Chordata; class Amphibia; order Anura; family Myobatrachidae; genus Pseudophryne; species Pseudophryne corroboree. The sequence continues at coordinate 229,079,662 of NC_086446.1, forward strand.
CGCCGCTGCTGTTCTTGCTGCGGGAGGCAATACATCTACCCAGTGGGCTGTCACAGTCATATAGTCCTGAGTCTGCCCTGCTCCACTTGTCCACATGTGCGTGGTTAAGTGGACATTGGGTACAACTGCATTTTTTAGGACACTGGTGACTCTTTTTCTGACGTCTGTGTACATTTTCGGTTTCGCCTGCCTAGAGAAATGGAACCTAGATGGTATTTGGTACCGGGGACACAGTACCTCAAACAAGTCCCTAGTTGATTGTGAATTAACGGTGGATACCGGAACCACGTTTCTCACCACCCAGGCTGACAAGACCTGAGTTATCCGCTTTGCAGCAGGATGACTGCTGTGATATTTCATCTTCCTCGCAAAGGACTGTTGGACAGTCAATTGCTTACTGGAAGTAGTCCGACTTCCCCTCTGGGATGACGATCGACTCCCAGCAGCAACAACAGCAGCGCCAGCAGCAGTAGGCGTTACACTCAAGGATGCATCGGAGGAATCCCAGGCAGGAGAGGACTCGTCAGACTTGCCAGTGACATGGCCTGCAGGACTATTGGCTTTCCTGTGTAAGGTGGAAATTGACACTGAGGGAGTTGGTGGTGTGGTTTGCAGGAGCTTGGTTACAAGAGGAAGGGATTTAGTGGTCAGTGGACTGCTTCCGCTGTCATCCAAAGTTTTTGAACTTGTCACTGACTTCTGATGAATGCGGACCAGGTGACGTATAAGGGAGGATGTTCCTAGGTGGTTAACGTCCTTACCCCTACTTATTACAGCTTGACAAAGGCAACACATGGCTTGACACCTGTTGTCCGCATTTGTGTTGAAATAATTCCACACCGAAGAGGTGATTTTTTTTGTATTTTGACCAGGCATGTCAATGGCCATATTCGTCCCACGGACAACAGGTGTCTCCCCGGGTGCCTAACTTAAACAAACCACCTCACCATCAGAATCCTCCTTGTCAATTTCCTCCCCAGCGCCAGCAACACCCATATCCTCATCCTGGTGTACTTCAACAGTGACATCTTCAATTTGACTATTAGGAACTGGACTGCGGGTGCTCCTTCCAGCACTTGCAGGGGGCGTGCAAATGGTGGAAGGTGCAAGCTCTTCCCGTCCAGTGTTGGGAAGGTCAGGCATCGCAACCGACACAATTGAACTCTCCTTGGGGATTTGTGATTTAGAAGAACGCACAGTTCTTTGCTGTGCTTTTGCCAGCTTAAGTCTTTTCATTTTTCTAGCGAGAGGATGAGTGCTTCCATCCTCATGTGAATCTGAACCACTAGCCATGAACATAGGCCAGGGCCTCAGCCGTTCCTTGCCACTCCGTGTCGTAAATGGCATATTGGCAAGTTTACGCTTCTCATCAGACGCTTTCAATTATGATTTTTGGGTCATTTTACTGAACTTTTGTTTTTTGGATTTTACATGCTCTCTACTATGACATTGGGCATCGGCCTTGGCAGACGACGTTGATGGCATTTCATCGTCTCGGCCATGACTAGTGGCAGCAGCTTCAGCACGAGGTGGAAGTGGATCTTGATCTTTTCCTATTTTAACCTCCACATTTTTGTTCTCCATTTTTTAATGTGTGGAATTATATGCCAGTATCAATAGCAATGGCCTACTACTATATATACTGCACACAACTGAAATGCACCACAGGTATGGATGGATAGTATGCTTGACGACACAGAGGTAGGTAGAGCAGTGGCCTTCCGTACCGTACTGCTATATATACTGGTGGTCACTGTCAGCAAACTGCAAAACTAAAATGCACCACAGGTATAGAATCTAGATGGATAGTATACTTGACGACACAGAGGTAGGTAGAGCAGTGGCCTTCCGTACCGTACTGCTATATATACTGGTGGTCACTGTCAGCAAACTGCAAAACTAAAATGCACCACAGGTATAGAATCTAGATGGATAGTATACTTGATGACACAGAGGTAGGTAGAGCAGTGGCCTTCCGTACTCTACTGCTATATATACTGGTGTTCACTGTCAGCAAACTGCAAAACTAAAATGCACCACAGGTATAGAATCTAGATGGATAGTATACTTGACGACACAGAGGTAGGTAGAGCAGTGGCCTTCCGTACCGTACTGCTATATATACTGGTGGTCACTGTCAGCAAACTGCAAAACTAAAATGCACCACAGGTATAGAATCTAGATGGATAGTATACTTGATGACACAGAGGTAGGTAGAGCAGTGGCCTTCCGTACCGTACTGCTATATATACTGGTGGTCACTGTCAGCAAACTGCAAAACTAAAATGCACCACAGGTATAGAATCTAGATGGATAGTATACTTGACGACACAGAGGTAGGTAGAGCAGTGGCCTTCCGTACCGTACTGCTATATATACTGGTGGTCACTGTCAGCAAAACTCTGCACTGTACTCCTCCTATATAATACTGCTGGTCCCCAGTCCCCACAATAAAGCAGTGTGAGCACAGATATATGCAGCACACTGAGCACAGATATGGAGTGTTTTTCAGGCAGACAACGTATACTGGTGGTCACTGGTCAGCAAAACTCTGCACTGTACTCCTCCTATATAATATACTGGTGGTCCCCAGTCCCCACAATAAAGCAGTGTGAGCAGAGATATATGCAGCACACTGAGCACAGATATGGAGTGTTTTTCAGGCAGACAACGTATACTGGTGGTCACTGTCAGCAAAACTCTGCACTGTACTCCTCCTATATAATACTGCTGGTCCCCAGTCCCCACAGTAAAGCAGTGTGAGCACAGATATATGCAGCACACTGAGCACAGATATGGAGTGTTTTTCAGGCAGACAATGTATACTGGTGGTCACTGTCAGCAAAAATCTGCACTGTACTCCTCCTATATAATACAGCTGCTCCCCAGTCCCCACAATTAAGCAGTGTGAGCACAGATATATGCAGCACACTGAGCACAGATATGGAGTGTTTTTCAGGCAGACAACGTATACTGGTGGTCACTGTCAGCAAAACTCTGCACTATACTCCTCCTATATAATACAGCTGCTCCCCAGTACCCACAATTAAGCAATAGGCACAAATATTTGCATCAACATTAATAAACGGAGAGGACGCCAGCCACGTCCTCTCCCTAACATTTCCAATGCACGAGTGAAAATGGCGGCGACGCGCGGCTGCTTATATAGAATCCGAATCTCACGAGAATCCGACAGCGGGATGATGACGTTCGGGCGCGCTCGGGTTAACCGAGCCATACGGGAGAATCTGAGTGTGCCTCGGACCCGTGTAAAAAGGGTGAAGTTCGGGGGGTTCGGTTTCCGAGGAACCGAACCCGCTCATCACTAGTTAATTAGCTAGGTAGAAGGTTGAATTTGTGTAGTGTCTATGTGCTGAAACAGGATCCAACACAGCTTTAGGTAAATAAACAGAATGGTGCTTTATTTTCTGCATAAATGAAAAACCACAAGTGAACAGAAAGTAACAAATGCCTAGCCCCTATTCAGGGCACTGACTTAATTCTTCACCCCTGACTAACCTTGGGCAGCTAATCTGCAAGCATGAAGTTTCTTAAATGAAAAGTCTCAGTCCTGTCTCTCACAAGTACCATACAGTGTCTTAGTCCTGCTTCCTGCCAGCATAACACAAGTTCCGGCCTACTCACACTCAAGGTTCCCCACCTGGCTTCTTCCCAATAAAGTGTACTGTAGCTCAGTCACAGATTTTCATGGCCTTCCCGTCTCTTATAGGTTTAGGCTCAGGCCTCTTGGCTCTCAATGGCTCAATACTGTAGCACAATGAGCTCTGTCTGGCTTTGTCTCAACAGGCTAGATTACACAGGCCACAGTCTGTCCTGAATGCAGAGTATTCCAGTCTGACTCTACACTGAAGCAATTAGGTGTTCTCATACATATATATTAGGGTTACCACCTCATCCCTTTAATTCTGGACACATATTAATTACACAGGTTCTGTGGCTGTCTGACTTCAAGACTCCATTTCACCTGGTTTTAATCAACCACAGAACCTGTGTAATTAATATGTGCCCAGAATTAAAGGGATGAGGTGGTAACCATTATATATATATATATATATATATACTTGCAATTGTCGGATCGGCACTCTCCTAGCGATGGATATGTTGCTCAGGTGCCATCTGGAGGAATTAATGCAGGTAGCAAACTGTGTAACAAACAGCGGCACTCAGAGACTGACACAGCGTGAATAAAGTGCTGGTGCTTTTAATTCATGGCTGGTAACTATATATATATATACATACACACACGGAACCCCATCCTTACAAATCCTGTGTTTTTGAGAAATAAGTGGTTGAAGTTTCAAGATCCCTCTTGGGGGCCCCACTTCCACTGAATGGCAGATTATAATAGGAGTGTTTAAAGGCTGGGGCAAATGCAAAACTTGCAAGGGGGTTTTCCCTATATAGCTCACACCTGCAGGTGCGGTGCAGCAGCTCCTGTTAGGGCCAGATGAAAATAGTCATTACGCCCCACCCCTCGCAGCATTATTCCATGATTATAAGGTGTATAGGATGGGACGGGGCCAAATTGACACCCACGAATCACTGTATTATGCCGCAAGGGGTGGGACTCAGATTGTTATCAGTCTGGGTTAGTTACTCAGAACACCCCCCTGCATGTGCCACTGAAATGGTAGCTGGTTCCTGTCATCCTCCATTCAAACAATACAAGCAAAGCTGCACTTGAAAAATGGCTCCATCATGATAATGAAAATCATAGTTATTGTCTTTCTTTGAAAGGCACACCAAACCTATACAACACGCAACAGCTATAATTACAAAGAATACAACATACAAAGCACACAAAAGCAGAACAAGTACAGCATGAGGCTGATGACGGAGGTCCAGATGTTAGACAGAGGTTTAAGAGAGCCCTGCTTGTGAGAGTTTATGGTTTTGACAGAAGGAATATGAATACAAATTCCACCATTAATCTGTCCTGCTTTCACTGTGAAAACCCCTCTCCTTGGCAGATGAATTTGTTCTTGAATTTATTCTCTTCTTAAAAATGTATTTTATAGATACAATCAATAGAGGAATACGTGTTTGTGGAATATTCCTAACAGAGACTTTTCTTTGTAGGATGGAGCATTGTGTATCCCTACACTACTATCACATCCAATCAGACTGGAGATTCCTGACTGTATCAGCATCAACAGCTTTCATCTCAGGTTTTGTGGATCCTGTGGTGTGAGGAACTGTATCCCGAATCGAACTGTAAATGAGATGATTGATTTTCAGTGCAGTGCGGGATTAATTAGGAAACTGATGATGTTCATTGTTTCTTGTGTCTGTTACTAGAAACTTGCTCCTAAAGTCTCCTATGCCTTGCAGAATGGACAATGGGCGAGTTCCCTGATCATATTTACATATATATGGAAATAAACCTGGAGCAGATGAAAGGGCCACTCAAAAAGGTTACCTGGCTTCTGTATCAGATTGGCCCCTCAGTTGTATCTTAATCTGTTTATATCAGTGTCAATAATAATAATGATAGGAATATTCAGTTGCAGGTTTTATTGCATAGAATGAACATAAAATAATAGTACAAATTGCATCCATACAACACTGCATGCAGATAAAATGATTACATCATAGAATGTTGATGCCTCTTGATACTGCTGAATAATAACCTATAATAAAGGAAAGACAGCAGCAGAAAGTCAGTTTCATTGGGTAAATACAGTATCACCTGCTTTTTGCCCTAGTATTAGTTATGCCACAGTTACAATGTAATAGTATCAGTTAAAATGTGACAAATAAATTGAAAGCATATTGTATTGCAATTAAAACAACTGATAATGAACATCAGTGATTGTGCTGTCAACAGTGTAACCACTTCAAATAAAGGCAATGTCATTCCTTATTGCCAAGTTGCATATCCTTACCTGACTGCTTATTCCGTAAACACAAGATATTATAGGTCAGAGAATGCTACCGTATACCCTGCTTGTAAACACCACAAAAGATCGATAAAACAAAGGTTAAAGGAGGAGTCCCGTGCGCATATAGCAGCTAATCAATCAATTACTTCTAGAGGTATCCTTAACCCCTCACCAATAGTGCAAAATGTAAAAAAATGAAGTAATAACTTAACCAGCGCTTTTCCAATTGGTTTTCATACACCGTCCCGTTATTTCAAATGGGAATATGGAAATGAGAAAAAAGTGCATATAGTGTAACACAGTTTAATGCACGTATATATGACAAACAATGCATAGGATAAAACAGTACAATGTTTAAAATTCAACAAAATGCATAAAGTGCAGTGCAAGGCATTCCTTCTTTTATAAGGAGGCTTTCCAGGCAGGTGATAAATGGAATGATTACCAGATAGATGGGAACTGTGATATACACAGTTCAATTGCGTTCTTAAATGGTGACTGTCGGTCCCGGGTATACCGTCAGTGCCAATGGTAATGTCATCACCAGCTGGATTCAGTGCTGCTGAGAGATCTGCCGGGCCCTGGTAAACATTGGGGGGGTGGCCTAATCGCGGTAGGTATGACCATGCCCCCTTTGGGGGAAAAAGTCTTTGAAGTTTGTAGAGCTGGGTAATTTGAGGGGGAGGGGGATCGTGATCAGTGTGATCGCTCCCCCCCCCCCCACCTCCAGTACAGCAACTGACAGAGGCACAGCGGCAGCCTATTTGCAGCCCAGCACACTGCAGCATGTGCTGTGCTGACAGCTCATGCTGCTGCTGCTGCCCAGGAGGAAGGGAAGGGGGGGTAATGCAGCAGATCCAAGACCCCGCCGGGCCCCTCCATCAGTGTCCCAGACCCGGGTAGTTAGTGCCCCCCCGCTCGGTGGCCCTGGGACCGTTACACATGCGGAAACACTAGTTTACCAATGTTTTAGGAAACGGGCCCCCTTCTTTATTAGAGGCCGATATTCAGCAAACTCAGAAAACTAAAAATTTGTCAGCGAGTTGGTTCCAGAGCCCCACTTTTTCCATTTGGAAGGTGGTCCTGCCACAGGCATGTAGCCAGACCTTTATGTAGCATTATAATGACCTCCAGTTCATTTTGGGTGTGGTATGCAAGGCCGACAACACTTAGGCGAAAGTGACTAGGTAGACCACTATTTATTGACAGTAACTAGGTCAACAGGGATTCTAGGTCGACAAGGTCTAGGTCGACAGGTCTAAAGGTCGACATGAGTTGTTTAAGTGTAATTTTCTCCATACCGGGAACCCCAATTAGTGCACCGTGTCCCCTCGCATGGCTCACTTCGCTTGCCATGCTTCGGGCAAGGTGACTCGCTGCGCTCGGCACAGGTTACCATTCCCAATCGTAGTCCACATGGATTGTAAAGTATGAAAAAGTTCCAAAAAATATATATTTTTTAAAACTCACAATGACCTTTTGACCTGTTGACCTAGAACATGTCGACCTACAGACACTGTCGACCTAGTTACTGTCGATCAATAGTGGTTGACCAAGACACTGTCAACCTAAGTCTTGTCGACCTAGAGACCAGATAACTTAATTTTATACCACATTACAATAAGCAGATCCAGAGGCGTACCTAGCTTTATTGCAGGCCCCAAGGCAAAAGCTTGTACCACCCAATGGTGAAAAATGTATATAACACATGAAATTTTGACAGGGAATGTGTGCTCCTCTCAGCTCTGGGCACTACAGCAGCTGTACTTCCTACACCTATGGTAGCTACACCATTGGGTCTGGGCTTACAAAGAGGCATCCAAATTGATCCCTCCGCACCTGCTTGCCGCGCGACCTTTGGCTATGCGTATGCGTGATCTTAGGTCACACGTGCAGAAGGCAGGCACGGGGTTGGTAAGTATCACTGTTAGTGATCATAAGGACAGCTGCTCTTTGACAGCTGCTGAATTGCTCTGGTAATTAAGTATTCCCCGCACAACTCACGATGAGTTGGATACTTAATCATTGGAGACAATTCAGCTCTCAATGATGAATAGTACCCAAAGTGGTATGGCAGGAAGGAAGATTACAATATAGAGGTAAAAAAGAACAGAGAGAATACATCTGCACACTAAGAAAATGATATATCAATATTATATATAGGATAACCTATATATAATGAAACCTATAGGAACCCTAATATTCGTGTGTCTTGATAGACCTTCTACCTCTCTGAGGGTGTGACCCTAATGCAACCAAATATATGGCAAAAAGTAAAGAACTGAAGAAGCGGTTGATAAGTTGGGTGCACAAGTCAAATTTATTTGATAAATTATTGTAATAAAACGTAGCTTTTATTGCTTTATATTAATATTAACACAGTCCCTATTGTAGGACACATGCAGCAAAATATAGAGGTTAAAAAAATGACATATACAAACATATAAGTTTTAGAATAAGAAAATGGTGTACCAGGTTAGTTAAAAGGTGGGCTCACCACAATGACTCCTGCAACTATATGTTTATAATGTGTGTCATTTGAGCCATGAAGGACATTTCAATCCATTGATATTATTTCAGACCACGGCACATTTATAAAAATCTTATTGATTCATACCACGGCACAGTTATATAGGTATAGAGATATATGATATGATCTCAATTAAGCTAGTATAATACTAGATCTATGCCCTGATACTTGTTGTGGAAAGTTATATCAGTGTAGCACTCTTGTACATGTGTCGTGATCCACACTATCCTTGACTTATGAACAAAATAGATCCAATGCTATACTCAGGTAAGTCCTGATCCACACCGGGACATGGGGATATAAGGTCAGATATGTGAAAATAACACAATCTGTGCTATCTTGAAATTATTAAAAATATGTACCAACTTATGGAAGAATTGGTGGATCGTACACTCAGCTCCTGTAATTAATCTGAATCACTTAGGTCAATTTGAGGGCGAGTGAGTATATAGTGCTATCACCGATACCTAGAGTTGCTTTCACTACAAATAGCGATGGTTAGAGAAAATGTGCTGGTTTGTTCATGTATTTTCAGATGTTGCGCACCATTACTATATACGACCTGAATAGATCGGAGCTATACCACATGCATTCTAGATATTGTAATAGTGTTCAGATAGATGTAACAGTCTGCTCTGTCTGTGAATGCTTATCCCTGTGATACTATGTATACAGGGCAACAATTGTTGCAATGAGGGCTCTTGAGTTAGAGTACACAATCTCTACTGCAGCAGTCTTGAAAGAATCTGTCTCATGTAGGTATCTCTGTTTGTGATTAACCCCATGCTGTGTAGGTATACAGTAATGAGGGGATCGTTATTTTGTTCCACATGAGATGTACTGGGATCCCAGACTGAGAGGGTTTCACTAATGTCAACGTTTAAATTGAAGGTTAATCCTGCTGCAGACGAATGGTATCTCACTGGTGGGGTGACCTATTCCCCATTCAGTTTATTAACCCCTACTGGTTCCCTATATTCTTATGATGATCTGCCACTATCTCTGAGCTTATATAGCTTTAACAGATGTAATGCTGGTACTGGCAGACAGATAATTGGTACACTTGCTGTTATTCAACGGCAACAATTGTTGCAATATTGGTTCCTGAGTTAGGATACATAATCTCTACTGCAGTGATTTATGAACAATGTGTCTCATGCATATATCTCATTTCTGATTAGCCCCATTTTGTATAAGTATACAAAATGAGGGGATAGTTGTTTTATTCCACGTGAGATGTGCTGGGGTCCCAGACTGAAAAGGGTTTAACTAATGATAACGTTTAAAATGACGGTAAATCCTGCTGCAGGTAACTGGTATCTCTCTGGTGGGGTAACTAATTCCCCATGCAGCTTATTTCAGTAACCCCTGCTGGTTCCCTAGATTCATATAAATGCTCTGCTACTGTCTCAGATTCCTAGCTAGTATAGCTCTAACTGAAATGATGCTAATACTGGCAAACAAATGACTGATATAGTAATCACAACATATAATATTGCATTAATAGAAAGGAGTGTGGTGACCCCGCTGAAATGCCGATGTGCACGTTTCGCTGTACGGGCAGCTTTAATGAGGCTGAGTTAAAGCTGCCCGTACAGCAAAACGTGCATGTCGGCATTTCGGCGGGCTCACCACACTCCTATCTATTAATGCAATATTATGTGTTGTGATTACTATATCAGTCATTTGTTTGCCAGTATTAGCATCATTTCAGTTAGAGCTATACTAGCTAGGAATCTGAGACAGTAGCAGAGCATTTATATGAATCTAGGGAACCAGCAGAGGTTACTGAAATAAGCTGCATGGGGAATTAGTTACCCCACCAGTGAGATACCAGTTACCTGCAGCAGGATTTCCCATCATTCTAAATGTTACCATCAGTTAAACCCTTTTCAGTCTGGGACCCCAGCACATCGCACGTGGAATAAAACAACTATCCCCTCATTTTGTATACTTATACAAAACGGGGCTAATCAAAAATGAGATATATGCATGAGACACATTTTTCATAAATCACTGCAGTAGAGATTATGTATCCTAACTCAGGAACCAATATTGCAACAATTGTTGCACTTGAATAACAACAAATGTACCAATTATCTGTCTGCCAGTACCAGCATTACATCTGTTAAAGCTATATAAGCTCAGAGATAGTGGCAGATCATCATAAGAATATAGGGAACCAGTAGGGGTTAATAAGCTGCATGGGGAATAGGTCACCCCACCAGTGAGATACCATTCGTCTGCAGCAGGATTAACCTTCAATTTAAACGTTGACATTAGTCAAACCCTTTCAGTCTGGGATCCCAGTACATCTCATGTGGAACAAAATAACGATCCCCTCATTACTGTATACCTACACAGCATGGGGTTAATCACAAACAGAGATACCTACATGAGACAGATTCTTTCAAAACTGCTGCAGTAGAGATTGTGTACTCTAACTCAAGAGCCCTCATTGCAACAATTGTTGCCCTGTATACATAGTATCACAGGGATAAGCATTCACAGACAGAGCAGACTGTTACATCTATCTGAACACTATTACAATATCTAGAATGCATGTGGTATAGCTCCGATCTATTCAGGTCGTATATAGTAATGGTGCGCAACATCTGAAAATACATCAACAAACTGGCACATTTTCTCTAACCATCGCTATTTGTAGTGAAAGCAACTCTAGGTACCGGTGATAGCACTATATACTCACTCGCCCTCAAATTGACCTAAGTGATTCAGATTAATTACAGGAGCTGAGTGTACGATCCACCAATTCTTCCATAAGTTGGTACATATTTTTTATAATTTCAAGATAGCACAGATTGTGTTATTTTCACAGATCTGACCGTATATCCCCATGTCCCGGTGTGGATCAGGACTTACCTGAGTATAGCATTGGATCTATTTTGTTCATAAGTCAAGGATAGTGTGGATCACGACACATGTACAAGAGTGCTACACTGATATAACTTTCCACAACAAGTATCAGGGCATAGATCTAGTATTATACTAGCTTAATTGAGATCATATCATATATCACTATATCTATATAACTGTGCCGTGGTATGAATCAATAAGATCTTTATAAATGTGCCGTGGTCTGAAATAATATCAATGGATTGAAATGTCCTTCATGGCTCAAATGACACACATTATAAACATATAGTTGCAGGAGTCATTGTGGTGAGCCCACCTTTTAACTAACCTAGTACACCATTTTCTTACTCTCTCACTTATATGTTTGTATATGTCATTTTTTTAACCTCTATATTTTGCTTTATGTGTCCTACAATAGGTACTGTGTTAATATTAATATAAAGCAATAAAAGCTACGTTTTATTACAATAATTAATCAAATAAATTTGACTTGAGCACCCGATTTATCAACCGCTTCTTCAGTTCTTTACTTTTTGCAATATAGAGGTAAAACATGTGGTAAAACAGGGATGTGGTTCAATAGATCTACAGTAAATAGACAGCCAATAGGTCGAACCCATATGGTCGACATACAAAAGGTCAACAGGGTGAAAAGATCGACAGTAAAAAAGTCGACTGTCTAAGATTAACAGGTACAAAAAGTCAACAGTGTCAAAAGGTCTACATGCAAATGGTCAACACAAAAACTGAAGACTTTTTGGTTTTTGGGGTGTTATTTTGTATGTTTCATCGTATGTGACCCCAATTTATGTACCGTGTATGCTTGCCATGCTTCGGAAAAACGTGGCTTGCTGCACTCACCACAAGTTAATATTCCCAATCATAATCCATGTGCAGAGCCGGCTTTAGGCATAGGCAAACTAGGCAAATGCCTAGGGCATTTGGTATGCTTAGGGGCACCAGCAGCTTCTGCTGATTAAAATGATATACGGCATGCCTATATTCTGTGTGTGACTGCGTCTGTATCTGCATACGAAATGCTACGTTACAGTGTATTCCTGGAAATCACTGTAATGTATGCAGATACAGCTGCAGTCGCACACAGAATATAGGCATGCTGCATATCATTTTAATCAGCAGAAGCTGCTTGTGCATCCTTGACACATAGTAATGCAAATAATATGATGCATTTTCATAAACAAAAGGCACCCGACGTTAGCAGAGCTACCAGCTGACTCATGCCAGGCATCTCTGGCAGAACTAGCGGCGGTGCTAGGGGGCACCAGCCAAAATCTTGCCTAGGGCATCATATTGGTTAGGGCCGGCTCTGTCCATGTGGATAGTAGATTAAGCATATAAAAAAAACTTGCTTCGACCATTGGCATTGTCAACTTTTTGAACCTGTCGACTTTTTGTACCTGTCGACCTTAGACACAGTTGACATTTTACCTGTCAACCTTTTGATCATGTCGACCATATGGGGTTTACCTATTTAATATCTAACTAGACACTGTCAATCCAATGTCAAACCAGACAGAGGGGGTAATTCAGAGTTGATCGCAGCAGCAAATTTGTTAGCAGTTGGTCAAAACCATGGGCCTAAGTCAGACCTGATCGCTAGGGTGCGTTTTTTGCATCCCTGCGATCAGGTAGTTGCCGCCTACTTGGAGAGGGGGAAATCACTGTGCAGGGGTGCGATCGCATGTGCAGGAGAGCTGCACGAACTTCGTGCAGTCTCTGCACAGCCCAGGACTTACTCTTCCAGTGCAATGATGGAGGTCGGAGCTAACGTCAGAAACCCTCCCTTCAAACACCTGATCCCTCCTGCGTTTCTCCGGACTCTCCTTAAAAACGGTCAATTGCCACCCGCAAATAGCCTCTTCCTGTCAGACACATTCCTATCGTCCGTACTATTGCTTTTCTCGCACATCCCATCGCTTCCCGCCGATCCCCATCGCTGCGGACCGACGCGCCTGCACATTGCGATGCATATGTATGCGCAGTTCAGACCTGATCGCAGGCTGTACGAAAATGCAGCCTAGCGATCAGGTCTGAATTAAGCCCCATGTGCACTGCAGGTGGGGCAGATATAATGTGCACAGAGAGTTAGATTTGGGTGGGTTATATTGTTTCTGTGCAGGGTAAATACTGGCTGCTTTATTTTTACACTGCAAATAAGATTTCAGTTTGAACACACCCCTCCCAAATCTAACTCTCTGCACATGTTATATCTGCGCCTGCAACCCCCCCCCCCCCCTCCCCTGCAGTGCACGTGGTTTTGCCCAACTGCTAACAAATTTGCTGCCGTGATCAACTCTGAATTAGGCCCATAGCGGGTCATTCCGAGTTGATCGTAGCCATGCTAAACAAGTGCTTGATAAAAGGAGATTTGCTGCATGTTGTGTGATATATATTATATAAAACAAACTACAACTTTTCTTTTTACCACTGGAACTAGAACTTCACTTTTCTGATCTTGGCAGAAGCATAGTGAATAATGTCTGTACATGAGAAAATAACATTTTATGTACAAAACAACAGAATAGCATTATAGAAATCAGAAGACATGACAGTAAAAAAAATAAAATACCTGGAAATTAGGAGTTGGAACATAGACCAAATTAAATTTGTGATTTTTTTTTTTGTCTTTAGCAAGGTGAAACATTTATTTGGTAATGTCCCTCACAGTTCCCTGCCCGATGACTTATATGAAATGCACATTAGATGGATGCATGGCAATTTGCATAACAATAGGATTTTAATACCTACCGGTAAATCCTTTTCTCTTAGTCCGTAGAGGATGCTGGGGTCACCATTAGAACTATGGGGTATAGACGGGATCCGCAGGATACATGGGCACTTTAAGACTTTCAAAGGGTGGGAACTGGTTCCTCCCTCTATGCCCCTCCTCCAGACTCCAGTTATAGGAACTGTGCCCAGGGAGACAGACATCTCGAGGAAAGGATTTATTGTTAAACCAAGGTGAGCATCTTACCAGCTCACACCTCAAGCATGCCACAGAACATGACATTTAACAGAACACAAGCCAACGGCATGAACAATTGCAGCAACATGCTGACAAGAACCGTAACACAACTTGTGTGTAACTACAATTAATAACTGCAGATATAGTACGCACTGGGACGGGCGCCCAGCATCCTCTACAGACTAAGAGAAAAGGATTTACCGGTAGGTATTAAAATCCTATTTTCTCATACGTCCTAGAGGATGCTGGGGTCACCATTAGAACCATGGGGTTATACCAAAGCTCTAGAACGGGCGGGAGAGTGCGGACGACTCTGCAGCACCGAATGACCAAACTTGAGGTCATCATCGGCCAAGGTATCAAACTTGTAAAAGTTAGCAAAAGTTTTGCCAAGTAGCTGCTTGGCAAAGTTGTAAAGTCGAGACCCCCCAGGCAGTCGCCCAGGATGAGCCCACCTTTAAGTAGAATGGGCCTTCACTGAATTCGGTAACTGCAACCCTGCCGTGTAATGAGCATGCTGAATCGTACCACAGATCCAGCGTGCAATGGTCTGCTTGGAAGCAGGACACCCAACTCGTTGGGAGCATACAGAACAAACAGAGTCTCTGTTTTCCCAATCGGAGCCGTTCTGGCGACATAAAACTTAAAAGTTCTGACCACATCCAGAATCTTTGACTCAACGAATGTCACAAGCACCACAAGAGGTTGTTTCACGTGGAAAGAGGAAACCACCTTCAGCAGAAATTGTTGATTTATTTTCAATTCTGCTCTATCTTCATGGAAGATCAAACAAGGGCTCTTGTGAGACAAGGCCGCTAACTCAGACGTCTGCCTTGCAGATGTCAAGGTCAACAGGATGACCACTTTCCAAGTTAGGAACTACAACTCCAGCTTCTGTAAAGGTTCAAACCAATGTGAGTGAAGGGACTGCAACACCACAATAAGATCCCATGGTGCCACTGGAGGCACAAATGGAGGTTGGATGTGCAACACGTCTTTCACGAAAGTCTGAACTTCTGGAAGGGAGGCCAATTGTTTCTCTAAGAAAACTGATAAGGCTGAAACTGTACCTTTAATTGAGCCCAATTTTAATCCCTCATCCACACCTGCTTGTAGAAAACGGAGAAAACATCCTAGCTGAAACTCTTCAGTAGGAGCCTTCATGGATTCACACCAAGAAACATATTTTCTCCAAATCCGGTGGTAATGTTTAGACTTTACCCCTTTTCTGGCCAGAAAAAGTGTGGGAATGACTTCACTGGAAATACCCTTACGGCTAGGATTAGGTATACAACCGCCATGCCGTCAAACGTATCCGCGGTAAGGATTGATATACGTACGGCCCCTGCTGTAACAGGACCTCACGCAGAGGAATAGGCCAGGGAACACATATGAGTGCTTCCTGAAGATCTGGATACCAAGCCCTTTTTGGCCAGTCTGGGACAATGAGGGTCTCTCTAATGTTTGTACTTATGATCTTTAGAACTTTTGGAATGAGAAGGAATGAAGGGAATACATATACCGACTGAAACACCCACGGTGTCACCAGTGCATCTACTGCTATTGCTGGAGGGTCCCTTGACCTGGAACAATATCCCCGAAACTTCTTGTTGAGATGAGATGTCATCATGTCTAATTGAGGAACTCCCCAATGACTTGTCACCTCTGCGAAGACTTCTTGATGGAGGCCCCACTCTCCTGGATGGAGATCGTGTTTTCTGCTTCCCAGATTTCTACTCCTGGAATGAAGATCGCTGACAGAGCACCTGTACGCTTTTCCTCCCAGCGGAGAATCTGTGTGGTTTCTGCCACCTCCGCTCTGCGATTCGTTCCGTCCTGACGGTTTCTACACGCTACTCTTGAAGAAGATGTTCCTCTTGTAGAAGGCCGTTGTAAATTGCTCTTAACTCCAGAATGTTTATGTGGAGACAAGTTTCCTGACTTGACCATTCCTTGGAAGTTTTCCCCCCTATGTGTCTTCCCCCCTATGTGTCTGCTCTCGGAGGCTTGCATCCGTGGTCACTAGGATCCTGT
This sequence comes from Pseudophryne corroboree, assembly GCF_028390025.1. Lineage (NCBI taxonomy): Eukaryota > Metazoa > Chordata > Amphibia > Anura > Myobatrachidae > Pseudophryne > Pseudophryne corroboree. The sequence goes on from NC_086446.1 coordinate 229,095,992, forward strand.
CCTGGATCCGGAACCTGCGCCTAACTAGGAAGTGAGAGTTGTGCAGCCACCACAGGAGTGAGATTCTGGTCTTGGAAGACAGTATTATCCTCCGGAGCATGTGTAGGTGGGATCCGGATTCTAACAGGTCCCACTGGAATACTCTGGCATGGAACCTGCCAAACTGTATGACCTCATAGGCCGCAACCATCATCCCCAGCAACCGTATGCATTGATGGATAGACACACTTGCTGGTTTCCGAATTTATTTGATTAGTCTCTGGATCTCTAGAGCCTTTTCCACTGGAAGAAAAACTCTGTAGTTCTGTGTCCAGTGTCATTTCCAGAAATGGCAATCTTGTCGTCAGTATCAAGTATGACTTTGAGAAGTTCATGACCCAACCCTGTTGTTGAAGAACTGTCAGGGATAATGCAGTGTTCTGCACCAACCTGGCCTTGGAACACTCCGGTATTAGGAGATGTTCCACGTACAGGATAACAGTGACTCCTTGCTTGCGAAGGAGAACAATAATTTTCACCATTACCTTGGTGAGAATCCTCGGAGCCGTGGATAGACCAAACGGCAACGTCTGAAATTGGTAATGACAATCCTGAATTGCCAATCTCAGGCAATCCTGACGTGGAGGATAAATGGGAACATGTAAGTAGGTATCCATTATACTGAAACCATGAAATCTCCTTCCTCCAGACTGGAGATTACTGCCCTGAGAGATTCCATCCTAAATTTGAATTACTTCAGGTAGAAAATGAAATATTTCTGATTTAGGATCAGTCTGACTGAGCCGTCCGGCTTTGGAGCCACAAAGAGCCTTAAATAAAAAAAACCCACTCCCTGTTGGAACAGGGGAATTAGGGTAATGACCTGCTCCTGACTCAATTTTTTTTTTTTTAATGGCCATGCTTACTACCTTCCTGTCAGGGAGAGAAACTGGTAAGGCCGATTTGAAATTGATGTGGGGAAACGCCTTGAACTCCAGTTCGCCTCTGTGGGACACTATTTGTAAAACCCACGGGTCCAGGCCAGAATGAACCCAGAACTGACTGAAAAGTGTCAGGCACG